>NC_056748.1:274176706-274216706 GCF_019279795.1 Protopterus annectens
TAAAAGTGATAATAGACTCAGAGGGATCTGCTAACTTACTAGCAAGCAACATCTTTAAAAATCTAAAAGTAAAGGCCAAGTTGCAGACAGACAATGAAAGAAGATATGCTTAAAACAACAAAGCCTCTCTAAATTCTGTCAAGACTTAGGGATTCTGACAATTATCTAGTGGATGTTATGAGATTTTTTTTCTATGATTCTAATAGCCTAACTCATCTAGTCTGAAAGCATAATATAATGCCTGCTGTGCTGAGCCTGAGCTTCTATTGATAGTGAGTCATAACAGCATAGGATCACTTCCTGCTAGAGTTTTCTTCTACTTCTTCTTATCTGTCCTACACATGGCCACGTCCAGAATTCTGTTTCCCTTAATGGATTCCAGTACTGGTTGGGTGATTCCTTCTTGGTCAATGAACTGAGTCAGGCTCCTCTTCTTTCCCAGAATTCTCCAGTGTACCTCAAGCCGAATGAGTTCACTGGGATGCTAATCTTCTACTTCATTCTGCATTCCCATTCTTCAATGGTCAGTTTTCTGCCTTTTGTGTCTAATGGCAGATATAGAAGGAACTATTATTATGATTATTTTTAAGAATATTTTACATGAAAACATTGTATTTTGCATAGAGGATGCTGATGTCCATCCAGGCCCCCTATTGCATCACATTACAAAAGAGTTAATTAAATGGGGGCAGGGTGACACTATTAGGTATATCAGGGCCTGGAAAGAAGACTGCGTACTTTCTGATGGCTTGCTAAAATGCACATTTCCACAAAAAATATGGGTGGTCTGTTTATGTCCCTCAACATTACACTCATACATGCTCACTCTCTGGCTGCACACTCAAAATGGCACTGAAGCTGGTACATGCTAGCTATTTATATGCACATGCTGTCATCGAAATGCTTCTTAAAAGTAAAACACACCACACTATTCTATAACCTCCCTCTATGAGAAATGCGTCATGCAATATTGATGACATTAATTGATATGCAATCAATACAAATAACTCTTTATCATGCAATTATACAGAACCAGATAGATATAAATAATTATGTCCAGGTTGCTGTGTATTTCACACTAGGTCTGGAAATATGACCAAATCATGTGACATAGAAATTAGAATTAGGTCTAGCAACTGGAACTGTCTCTGCTGAATGTCCAGCTTTGGGGACATGACATCAGGAACATCATCAGGAATGGAAGTAAAAGTTAAGACACGTTCTGCAACAGGAACATCATCTGGAGTCCTCTGAGATCTAGAGTCTGTATCACAGGAACAATGCTGTGATATCGATTCTGATTCAGGAAGAAGATGTGTTCAATTTCTCCTGTACTCCACACCCTCAGAATCTACAAAGTAGGATTTCAGCTTGGCACATATACCTGTTACTTGACCAATCCAGTCAAAACCTTTTGCCGTTTATCCTCACTGTCTCTCCTTCTTTCAATGGATGAAGACATCTGCTCAACTTATCATAGCTGGACTGCTGGAAAGAACACTTTCTGAATAGTTGGGCTCTAATTGTACTGTTGTTCTTAGCTTTAGACCTCAACAAACTGGAACTGATAGGCAATGTTGTGCCTAGACAGAAGTTTCTGAGCAGGCAAACCAAGTATATCATCACAGGGTATGTTTCTGAGATTCAGTAAATTCAAAAAGACATCAGTATTATCATGCTTTAATGTCTCTAATAATTGCTTTGCACTCTGTACTGCACGTTCAGCAAGGCCGTTTGACTGTGGATATTCAGGACTACTAATAACACGTACAAAGTCCCATTCTTTTGCAAATTTCTAAAACAATTGACTGGGAAATTGGGTACCATTGTCAGAAATAACTTGGTGTGGACTACCATGGACTGAAAAATGACGTTTCAACTTGGTGATAACAGCAGTGGACTTTAGGTTAGGTAGTAAATCGATCTCAAACCTGTTCAATTAAGAGGCTACCAACACTAAGTAATGCTGATTGTTCCACTTGAATATATCAGTGGCTACTGTTGACCAAGGTAGTTCAGGAACTTGACTTAGCTGAAGTGGTTCTTTTCACAAATGCAGTTTAGTACTATTGCATACTGAACAAGAAGAAAGTACTTTATCAATATCTTTTACTAGAGAAGGCCAAAATACTAGTCCTCTCACCCTTCTTTTGGTAGACTCGGAACCTGGGTGACCCCAATGCAAAACATGTATATATTCACATTGTAAGGAAGCAGGAACAACAATTTTAGGACCTTTGAAAATAAGCCCATCCTACATCAATATTTCATCTCTGCAAGGAAAATAAATTTGCACTTCAGGTGTTACACTAGATTGCTTTGACTGCCATCCAGTATTAATGTAGTGGTTGAGCTTTTGCAAAATTAGATGAGTCTTTGTATGATCTTTCAGCTCATCAAATCTCATAGTAGAAAAATTACACACTTCCATAACATCAAAGTGAAAATTCTCTGCATTAAGCTGTTCTGTCATATTTCTGGGTGATCTGGATAAGGTATCAGCCAGATAAAGAAGTTTGCCTTTTGTATAGACCATTTTGAAGTTGTACTTTTGCAATTTGAGCATTATTCTTTGTAATCTCACTGGAGCTGATGGTGCAGAATACATTCTGGGATACTATCTCCAGCAAGAACTGGCTTTACCAATGAGCACCTTATTTAACCACAGCCTAAGTACTGGCTTCATTCCAGCAGAATGGAGAACCGCCATTGTCATCCTCTTGAACAAAGGTGGTGCCACTACTGATGCTGGAAACTATCACCTCAATAGCTTGACAAGTCTGATCTGTAAAGTCATGGAGTATATTATTATGGATATCACAAACAAGGACATAGGCAATCTACAAGCACATGACCCAACCAGTTTGGATTTGTCAAGGGCAGATCTTGCCTGTTGAACCTGGTTGACTTCTTTGAGACTGTCACCAAGGTCCTGGATGAAGGAAAGTCAGGACATACAGCTTACCTTGACTTGGCCAAGGCTCTTGACACAATCCCCCACTCGGGCATCATCGAAAAGCTAACACAACTTGGCATAAATCGCTATCTCATCAGGTGGGTGGCCATCTGGCTCACTGACAGGACCTTCAAAGTCAAAATAGGTACCTCCACCTCCGATGGCAGACCTGTCACTAGTGGAGTTCCCCAGGGATCTGTCCTGGATCCCCTGTTTGGCATCTATTTCTCGGAGGTACAGGCATAGACAAAAGGCCTGTGGCTGACCAAGTTTGCCGATGACTGTAAGTTGGGTGCTGTCATTGACCCCCCTAATTATGTTAACATACTGCAAGAGGGTCTCACAGCAACTAATGACTGGTGCCAAAGTCATGGCCTCAAGCTAAATGCAAAAAAAAAAGCATCATCATACCATTCAGCAAAATCACGACCCCTACTGATTACCACATCAACGGCAACCCCCTAAGCACACAACATGTGGTGAGAGACCTAGGCACTCAGGATGATAACCTCACATTTGACCATCATGTAGTGGCAGTGGTCAGAAAACCCTTTTACTTGGTTCATATAATAAGTAAATGGATTATTACCTCTCTATACTCTTCCATCATTAGACCAATAATTTAGTATAACACCCCGTTTGGGATGTACCTCTCCAAACATCTGCACCAACTGGAAAGGCCACTGAAATACCATACAAAGAGAATCCATGGCCTCCAACACCTGTCCTATGCAGATAGGCTTAAATCACTATCACTTTACTCAGTATCATACAGATTGCTCAATGGGGATCTGTGTCTCACTTATAAGGTAATCTCGGACCCTGCCCTACTAGAGATGCTCCATATCCATAAGTCTAACTCCTCACGCACTTCCCACTCAAAAGACCTGAACCTAATATGTGACATTAACAAAACCTGCTGTAGAGACAGGTTTGTCTCCCAGAGGCTGCCCCGTCTCTGGATTAGACTTCCCATACACATCAAACAGAGCACCTCACTGACCCTCTTCAATGCAAACTTGATGAATGGATGGATGGGAAATCACAAATTTGGCCCAGGGGTTCCACCTGTGTCCCTCACTGACAGGGGTGACAGGTGCAGACTGAGGCTTCTTTTTGAGGATAAACTCTTGGCTAGGCTTGTAAAGGCCTCAGGACCATTAGCCAAGTATCCTCCTATGATCCTATGATGAGCTGAATGCATAGGATTCGTTAAAATAGTAACTAGAGGTTGGTGATCAGTTTCAATCTGAATAGCTTGACCATAAATATAATCATGACATTTTGAACATGCAAATACTACTGCCAAAAGTTCTTTCTCAATTTGAGCATATTGCATTTCAGTTTGGATAAGAGTTCTAGATACCAAGGCTAGTGGTCTACCTTCTTGAAAAATAACTGTGCCGAGACCAAATTTTGAAGCATCACAGGAAAAAGTTACTGGTTTATTGACATCACAGTATCTTAATGTAGGTGGGGTGGCAATATTCTGCTTAAGGTCTTCAAATGGTCTCTGGTGCTGTTCCAACCAAGACCATATAACATTTTTGTGCATCAGCTCTCTGAAAGGTGCTGCAATTTACTGATGTCTGGTATAAACTTGCCTAAATAGTTGACCATACCAAGAAAACGTTGTAGGGCTTGACCATTATCTGGTGCTGGCAGCTCAAGAATGTCTGCTTGCTTGGATGGGTCTGGTTGCAAGCCAGTGCTGGTAAATAAATGACCTACATATGTAACTTCTGGTAGTCTGAATTTGTACTTCAGAGGATTGAGCTTTAATTTCACTTCTCGTGCTCTCTATAGAACTTTCCTAAGTTTTCTGTCATGCTCTGCTTCACCATTGCCTCCAACCAATAAATCATCTACTATTATGCCACAAGGATAACTTGAAAAAAATTGCTCCATTGCACTCTGAAAGACTTCACTTGCAGAATTTATTCCAAGTGGCATTCTGAGGAATCTATATCTTCAAAATGGGGTACTGAAAGGTGTCAGTAGTGAAGATTTGCAGTCAAGCATCACTTACCAAAATTAACTTTTTGCATCCAAGACAGAAAAAGCAGTGGCATTCGGCATTAGGGCTGCGACTTCCTCAACTGTATGTATGAGATGATGTGGTCTCTTTAATGCTTTGCTCAAGTCTCTTGGATCAATGCATATTCTGATTTCATCTGAGCCTTTTTTGTGGGCTGCTACCATGGGTGACACTCATTCAATTGGTTCTGTAACTGGACAAATTATACCTTGCTGCACCATTTTATCCAGTTGAGCTTTGACTTTATTCTGCATAGCTATCAGAACTTTTCTTGCTGGTCTGACCACTGGACTGACCTCTAGGTCTAATTTCATAGAATACACAACTGGAAGTTTGCCTAACTTGTCATGTAAATATTCTCTGAGAAAATAGCATCACTGAAGCTGGAACCAGGATATGTGCTTATATGATGAACTGTCTCTGAGACCGAATAATGACCGCACAAGTCTTCAAACTACATCAAATAATAAGCTGGTGCAGTTCCTGGGCAAATAAAATGAAAGCACTATTGAGCCTTCAGTATGAATTTCCCTACCTCCATAAGAAACAAGTTTTGCACAACTGGCCAAATTAATTTGCTCACCAGCTCTCACCTTAGCAAATGTGTCTGCTGACATAACATTACACTTTCAATCTGTGTCTACTTTGAGCTTGGTGGATTTACCATTGATCTGGACAGTAAAAAACACTTTGTTCTTTGCCAATAAATTTACTGCATCAATGTTTCACCAATTTTTCATACACCATTTAAATAGAAAGTAGAGTTGCAGTTCTCTATATGATCAACTTGCTTTTTTGAGTGACCTTTCTTTATAACTGTGCGTGGTTGACTTGATTTGCAAAACTTTTGAAAATGCTTCCATTTTTTACACTTGTGGCATTGCTAACCAAATGCTAAGCATTTTTCTGTTTTAGACTCATGATTGGCATCACAATTGTAACAGTTATCAATAAAGCTTGATTTGGGTTTTCCTGACTCACCCTTGTACTGCAGTGAGCATGTCCATTTCTTAGAACTTGCTGAAAAACTACAGGTTTTACCTGGGGAGCCTGCAGGGGTGGCAGGTGCCATGTGCTTAGGTCTGCTTCTGCTAGCCATGTGTCGCATGCTTTCAACATTTGCTCTAGAGCCTACTGAAACCATGCTGTTATCACTTGTATGGATATTTGTTTGCCATTCTGTAACATCATGGATTTGACAAATCTCAATAGCTTTGCTCAGCATTAAATCACTGTCATGAAGCTAAATCTTTCTCACTGCAGCACTATTAATACCACACACAAGCCTGTCCTTTATTAACTCATCTTTTAAATCACCAAACTTACACATTTTAGCTTTGTTTCTCAGGTCTTTGTTTCTCTGTCTGCTGAGACGACATGATTGACAAACCACGATGCTTTGCCAGAGACGGTCTGCATGTGTCGCTCTTAGGATTCAGGTTACTGGCTAAAGCTCTTGCCACCCCTATAGTGCCTTTTTTAGGCAAGGTTCAAAGGACAAAACCACCACCATAACAGATACAAGCATGCAAAATCTGAAGGTTATGCTACCCAATGCTAGAAGTCTAAACCTCAAAATACACTCTCTCGAGGCACTCCTAAAATTGGAGAACATTGATATCTGTGCAGTAACTGAGACCTGGTTCAAGGCTCCAGAGAGAATCCCTGCAATACCAAGCTACAACTCTTACCACACTTCTTAGCCACCAAACCAAGACCGAAACACTAAAGGTAGAGGAGTGTCCATATTCACCAAGGATATTCACACCTCGAGGCTAGTTGCCCAACACGATGCATCTGAAATTCTCCAGGTACAACTAACACTAGGTAAGACTGCAATCCAAATTGTAGCTTGCTACAGATGCCCCACCATGCCCCAAGATTCTCACTACACCTTTCTAAACATACTGAAAAACATTAAGATACAACCAAACACCCTAATATGGGGTGATTTCAACTACCCTGCCATTAACTGGGAAAACTATTTGGGTACCAACACCTTTTTCCAATGGTTCTTGGAATTCATAAATTCCAATGCCCTGGATCAACTAATCCATTGTTCCAGCAGGGGCTCCAATATCCTAGACCTGGGAGACAGATGCTCCACACCAGTGGACACCCCCTCATTGGTCAGGTCTGACCATAAGCTAATCACTCTTGACATCCAAATACCACCCCCACCCCCCAGTAAGGAACCCTCCATAAAAAACTTCTCCAAAGCCAACTTCATGCTACTCAAGTCAGAAGTAACAAACTTCATGACACCCATGCAGACAGGAGCTGAAAGTTTGACTGCTGAATCCTACACTAAGGCACTGTATGAGCACATCCACTCGTGCATGAATCACATCATCCCAAATAGAACCAAGACACTCTCCTCCAAAAAAACGAAGCCAATCTGGTGGTCCCCTGCTATAAACAAACTATACAACAGAAGGAAGAAACTGTTGCAGAAAAGAGGAAAATCACAGGATGCAAAAAACTTCTTTACCAGCCTCAGTAAGAAACGGAGATCCCTCATAAAATCCTCCAAAGCTAGTTACAAAAATAAAATTGCCAAAGATTTCAAAGACAACCACAAGGCATTCTGTTGTTATGTCAAGAATCTAAATGGCAATGCTCAGATCTGATCTGAACTACAACAGAATGGCATTAAATATACTGATTCCCAAGGATATTGCCAATAACCTGGCAGATCGATTTAGTGCCAACTTCACCCCCTCTCAGCTCCTAAAGGGCCCATCTCAATACCAAAAGATTGTCAAATTCCAGTAATCACGGCCACACAGTTAGAAACCGCACTCTCCATAGCTAAGAATACAGCATCCATGGGACCAGATGACATCCCGGGCTGTGTACTACATGAACTACAAAATGAACTGGCACCTCACCTAAGTGTCATGTTTAATCATAGCCTAACCTCAGGCTTCGTGGCCACTGAGTGGCGCACAGCTACAAGTTAGCCCACTCCACAAGGGGGATCCACCTTGGATCCTGGGAACTGCCGTCCCATCAGTCTGACAAGCCTGATCTGCAAGGGCATGGAACGCATTATCATGGAACTTATAAACAAAGACATTGGTAACCTTCAAACACTGGGACCCCATCCAGTTTGGGTTCATGAAGGGCCAGTCATGTCTCCTGAACCTGATTGACTTCTTCAAATCAGTGTCCAGAGCTGTGGATGAGGGTAAAGCAGTCCACACAGCCTATCTGGACCTTGCCAAGACCTTCAACACCATCCCCCACTCTGGAATCCTAGATAAACTTACTAAGCTGGGCATAAATCTCTATGTCACTCAATGGGCTGCCAACTGGCTTACTGACAGAATCCAGACTGTAAAAGTAGCCGACTCCAAATCCAGGTCCAGACAAGTGACAAGTGGAGTACCCCAGGGTTCAGTCCTGGGACCGCTCTTGTTTGGCATCTACTTCTCTGAAGTACAGGCCAACACTAAGAGATTCTGGCTAACAAAGTTTGCAGTTGACTGCAAACTGGGAGCCATTATTGAATCCCCAAATGATGTGGATATTCTACAAAAGGGCTTTACAGGAACAGATGCTTGGTGCCAGAGCCATGGGCTCAAGCTTAATGCCAAGAAAAGTATAGTTATCCCCTTTGGGAAAAAATATGTACCCATGAATTACTACATAGGTGGCAGTACACTAAACACCGAAAGTGTGATGAGAGACTTAGGGACACAGCTGGACAGTGGTCTCACCTTCGATAACCACATCACCACAACAGTCAGGAAATCCTTCTATGTAGCACACCTCATCACTAAGGGCTTTTCATCCAGAAAAAAGGAGGTCATTGTCCCACTGTACTCATCCCTCTCATTAGACCCATTATAGATAAAAATGCCCCATTTGGTGTGTACCTCACAAGACATCTGCAACAGCTGGAAAGGCCGCAGAAATACCTCACTAAAAGAATCACAGGCCTAAAGCATATGGCCTATGCTGACCATCTAAAAAAAACTCCAGCTATACTCTGTGTCGTATCGTCTACTCAGAGGCAATCTCTGCTTGGCCATGTCAAACCCTGAGCTGTTGGACATGTTCCACTTAAAGAAATCCCAATCCCTCAGAGCCACACGCTCCAGGGATCTAAACCTTGTCATCACAATAAACAAAACATGCTGGAGGGATAGGTTCCTGACCCAGAGACTCCCTATACTCTGGAATACACTGCCCATACATGTCAAGCGGAGTGCCTCCCTGGTCCTCTTCAAAAGAAACCTTGATGATTGGATGGGAGATAGGAAATTCACCCCGGGGATCATGTCAGTTGACCTGCTAGACAGGAAACTAGGGAAGTAAATATTGTGGAAAGAAACATCCAGGGAATTGTTATTGTTAGGCTTGTATAGGCCCTAGGGCCGATAGCCTAGTACCAACCTATGAACCTATGAACATATAAGCTGCAAAAGTTTCACCTTGCTTTTGATCTCTTGTATAAAGGAAATTCCTCTCTAATGTAACATTTGTCTTGGGGTTACACATTTCTCTGAATTTGCTTTTCAAACACTCAGGGTCTTCTCTTGAGTCAGCCTATACAACGATATGACAGTTTTCACCTTTTCCCTCATATACTGCTGGTGCCTACACAAATGAATGCTACCTTTCAATGGCCTCTGACCCAGCTAGGTTTACCAAAATGAATGCCCTAGTGCATGCATCTTTGTCAGAATAAGCTGCTTGTATAAAAATATCATACTCTTACTCAACTATTCTCCAATTCTCTGCAATATTTTGATCAAATACAAGAGGCGATGGTTTGCAAAATCCATCTGCCATATTAACACATACCAGTGAAGGCTTTTGCAAGTATACATGAACACAACACACACGTACATATGCCAGTACTTATAACTATGCCCAGTAGCACAAGTCTCTGAATAACTGAACCTTGGGAAATAAGTCTCCTGAGCACAAAAATATTCTTGAAATTACCGTACTGTAAGAAATCACCTCTTATCAGTGTAAGAAACATTTCAAAATAACTGCACTGTGTGAATAACTGGGCAGAAGAAGCTCAGAGTAAAAAACATTTTGAAGTAATTGCTCCTTGTGAATAAACAGTACACAGCACACTGAAACTTTCCCAAAATGTCTGTACCTTGCAAAATAATTCTTTATAGTGCAAGAAACACACTGTAATGACAGCACTCTAAGAACAGACACACCCAGCACAAGAAATTTTTCAAAATGTCCGTATTTTGTCTCCACGTTATGCAATAGTTGCACTTTGCACACAATAAACTCTTTGAAATAAATGCACAGTAATAAGCACACACTGTAAGCACTTTTACACACTTCCAGATACTTTGAAAAACTCTAGTTATGCCCTTAATAGTTTCAATCAATGCAAAACAGTAGTTTATGCCAAAGTACAGTAGTTTGCCAAAAAGCATGCATTTGTCTTGCTTTATTTATGCTTAATGTGCCCTTTTTGCCCTTTATTATATTTGTTTTGCTTGTTTAATCTTTTTTCATGTCCATTATACTTTTCTTGCACTTGTTTTACTCTGAACATGCTCATTTTACTTTAAACATGCTCATTTTGCAATTCTGAGGTAATTCCAAACCCCTTATGTGCTTTTCTGATTGTTTTATCAAATATCTTAATTTCAAACATCTCACTTAATTAATAAAATTTCTGTGCCCTTTGCTTGTTTAATAATGCATTTTGTGCCCTTGTAATGCTCCGGTTTATCTTTTTAATAAATATATCATTCATGCAAGTTTTCATTACCTTTAGTTTGTTTTTGGCTCTTTTTTGTACTCAGTTCTCTTAGTTTACCTTCACAGTTAACTCTGCATCTCATAGCTCTGAAAAACACTCTCTGGAATCCCACTTCTGACACCATGACGCTCTTCCAGTCACAACAGACAAGCATTCGTGGGTTCTGTTCAAGCAGATTTATTATGTACAAACACATCAGGATTGAGGCTTAATAACTTTAACTTAGATAAACGTATATAAAAAACTAGCACACTCATACATGTTCACTCTCTGGTTGCACTCTCAAAATGGAACTGAAGCTAGCATATACTTGCACATGCTGTCCTTGAAATGCTTCTTAAAGGTACAACACACACACACAGAAACACACACACACACACACACACACACACACACACACACACACACACACACACACACACACCATTCTACAATACAGGAAATATACAGCATGTTTAATGGAATAAGAGTCAAATTTGTTCAATGAGCATTTTCCACTCATCTGTATCCATGGCATGAATCTACAGTTTTCTTCCTCTTCTTCTTTCGGCTTTTCCAGGTTAGGGGTTGCCACAGCGGATCACCTGTCTGCTCATGATTATGGCATGAATCTACAGTATGTTTGATAATATAGGCTAATTCTATTCTGATTCAGAAAAGATCTAAAGGTCTGCCAACAGTTTAATACCAGCAACACAGACAACTTGAACATTCCTTTCCTAAGTTTAACAAACAATGAAACAGACAGACTGCAATGTATGAAATAAAATAGAACTTGAAAATGATAAATATTTATGGTTAAATGTTAAATACTGGATAAAAGAGAAAAGGGCTATTTCATTTGATGAAATCTGCATGGATTAGAATCCTGGATATGGATTAAAAATTATTCAAGTAGAAAAGCTTAGAAATCTATTTCTCATAAAAATGTTAATAGCAGAAGGAACTGTGTTTGTAAGTTTTTGAAACACAACATATGCACCAACATGCTTAAATATGCAATTTTTGGTACAAGGGTTTATAATTAGCTACTTTAGAAAACAATTACTTTCCTGGGTACTTTTCCGTTAAACCCCTACCACGTGGCGTCTGCATGTTTAGCGAGCAATGTAAGTAAAATTCAGTATTACGCTGTATTATTTATAGTATGAGTGTCAGTGACAGTTCTCTTCAGTATCTTCTAAGGTTTCAGCTGACAACATTTAATAGTTGTAAAAGATGTGAAGAAATGTGAAATAAAGGAAGAACAAGGGTTAATAGTTGCACTGCGGTGCTCCCTAGATAAGCAATCTTACTGCCACTTTGATCTCCGTGAGCTGCTTGCTCATTTGTTGGCCATCAGTAATTAACAAGTTTCTTGATCAGGGATTATAGCACAAAACGATATTGGGAGACCATAGGAAAGTATGGGTGTGAACTGGAAATACACCCACACCTCTCAGCTGTTCAGATTTTCGCATTTCTGCCTGATATTTCAGTCTGTTCCTCATTAAAGTTGTGGTTTCCTTGCATTTTCTGGAGGACTGAATGAAGACTGAAGTTAATAAATAATGACACATTTCCGATTCATATTTCGTTTCCTTCACAACATACATGCTAACAGAATTTCTGTATAAGCACATATATAATAGGATTATGGGATTGAAAATTACAGATGTGTGTTTTCCCATTACTAGCTGGTAATCTACCATAAGACTGCATGACATGTAAATGTGGGAAGAAGTTTTATTAACATATAACATCAATCTTAGAAAAATATAAAATGAAGGAAATGACAGCAAGAGAATAAAATAACCCGTGTCTAGTGTGAAAATATCATTCGTTGGTGGAGAGTAGCATTGCTCCCACACTTTTCGCTGTCAGCTTGGTATTAAGTTTTGAACCTAAGTAAAATCTTTCACACAATATTTTTGAATATTGTGCATCCAGTTTCTGAAATCATGTTAATGGGAATACATTTTTGCTTGATGCTAACTCTCACCTGTAGACGTAAGAAGACATAATAAAACATTGCTCTGCTTTGCAATTCCTGACCTCACAAATTACTTGTCTCAGAGTTACTGCCTTAGAAACCTTTGTGACCAAATGTGACTACAGAAATTTTATTTAGCCAGAAATACATTGTAGTAAACTGAAGAATCCTAATAAAAGTGAATTATGCTTTCAGACCGTGAATTTTGAGAAGCTATTCTGCAATTATTAATTTCTTCTCTCTCTAATTTACACAGTTTACAATGTTTAGAAGTACTTGTTATGAAGTAAATGCGTGTGTGTGTGTGTGTGTGTGTGTGTGTGTGTGTGTGTGTGTGTGTGTGTGTGTGTGTGTGTGTGTGTGTGTGTGTGTGTCAGTTTTATTTGTAGCCTTTCTGTCAGAAAGTGTAACCTTCACATTACAAATGGCAGCAGATGGTTAATTGTGTAATTGTTGTTACTATATAGATAGGTACAGCTATAATATGTAGATAGATATGGGTTCACTTTATTCTGTCAAATCATCAGTTCATCAACAGAGTGAACTGCCTGGAAAATTCATTGAAAGCACTTCACTGTTGAAAGAAGGAAGATTAAGTGTGCGTATCAGTAAGGTAGGACAGTTAATTGTGGGTTTGGGATTTTAATGCTGGGACTTTCAGATATACTGAAAGTTTCTGCATTAGGGGTGGTAATTTTTGTGCGAATGTTTACTGGTTAGGACTAGGGATAGGAATAGATTTAGTGTTTTGTGCCTGTTTTGCAATATATGATATGCTTCTGAGTGTCTTATATAGGATAGTGTTATAAAAAGGGGTTTTCAAAGGTAAGGTGTATGGCTGTGGTTAGGGTAAGGCTTACGGATAGCATGCATACAAACATGTTAAAAGCTGCATAGAGGCAGTTGTACCCACCAGGAAGAAGTATAGAGCTAACACAAAAAACAAGCCACCCTGGTGGAATCACAACAACAACAGGCTGTATGGCTCGCAACAAACTAAACTAACAACTCAGAGGACAAATAAAGTCTACTAAAGCCAAATTTGAGGAAATTTGGCTTCCCAGGGAATGGAGAACAACAAGACAGTCTTCAGCTATGTCCACAACTTCAAAGGCAATACACAATTGCATGCAGTGCTCATTGTTAATGGAGCCACCTATGCTGAGCCAGAAGATATAGCAAATGTACTAGCAGACAAATTCAGCCCTAACTTTACCCATCTTTCCCCCTCAATTTCCTCAAAGGAAATACCAAAAAAATATACCATGGCATTTGACACATTACCCCACATATGCATTGCTGACAAACTCAAGAAGTTAGGTATAAACTGGTATGTCACCCAGTAGATAGTAAACTGGCTCACAGACAGGACCTATGAAGGTAGAATTGGGGAGTCCATCCCTACAAAGAGGCCAGTCTCAAGCAGAGCCCCTCAGGGATCAGTCCTTGGGCCGCTCCTTTTTGGCATTTACTTCTTTGAAGTCAAGGCCAATGTCAATGACCTCTTGCTGACTAAATTTGCAGATGATTGCAAATTAGGAGCTGTCATTGAATCCCCCACTGACATAAATGTTGTCCAGGAAGGGCCGACACAAACAAATAACTGATATCAGAGCCATGGACTAAAACTAAATGCCAAGAGATGCATAATAGTATCTTTTGAGAGTCATCCACCCCTGGTAACTATCATATTGATAACACATGTCTAAGAGCTGATCCAGTAGCCAGGGACTTGGGGACACACATAGGCAGTAATCTAGCCTTTGACCATCGCGTGTCTACAGTAATGAGGAAATCATTCTGTGTTGTGCAACGTATAAACAAAGGTATGGCATCTAGGTTCCAGGAAGTCATTGTTCCACTGTGTTCAACATTCATCAGACCTATCATTGGGTACAATGCCCCTTTGGTATGTACTTAACCAGGCATATCCAACAGCTGGAACATCCACAGAGGTTCCTCACTAAAAAAGTAGTATTGTATTTGTTAGTTTTGTTTATTCCTCTACTGGTATGTGTTGTTTCACTTTCCTTTGTAATCTGAATGAATTGAGCTGATGGACGAAATTTCATTTAGGCTACACTTGTATAGTTCTAAATGACAATAAAATTTATTTTGACTTTGACTTTAAAAAAAAATACAGGGCTTAAGTAATATGTTCTTTGCAGACCACTTCAAGGCCCTATCCCTGTATTCTGTCTCCTACAGGCTGTTGAGTGAAGACCTATGCCTAGCATACAAGGGATTGTCAGACCCCACTCTGATAGGCCTTCTGCCTATATGCAAAGCAAACAACACCAGAATTACCAATTCTAATGACTTAAACCTTGCCTATGATATAAATAGGACCTGCTAGAGAGACAGGTATGTATCCCACAGACTATCCTTTCTCTGGAACAGGCTCCCTATCCATGTGAAATAGAGTTCTTCCCTAACCCAATTCAAGTGTAACTTGGACAATTGGATGCGGAACAGCAAATTCATCCCTGGTTTGGCACCTGTGTCTCTAATGGACACAAGCAGCCTGTAAATGGTTCATCTCCCAGGCCCCTGCTTGTAAATGTTTCATCTCCCAAGCCCCTGCTTACACTTATCAAGGGTACCAGAACTTGTCAGAGGTTTGGGATACATGGCTAGGCTTAAAAAAGCCCTTGTGGTCATTAGGCTAGTACACACATATGAACCTATGAAGATAGTGTAGGCAGAGGTCTAGTGGGATGGGATGAAGGGCACTGGGTGCAAGACGTAAGGCAGTGAAATCTTCAGTACTGGCATCCATTTTTTGAATTTTGATACACAGTTTTTTTTTTTGAGGGTCCTCAAGCTAAGAGGGGGCACCAGACTGGAGAGAGTTCCAGAAGAGCCAGCTATAGCTCTGGGTGCAAGGGGGGTGTTTAGATTAAACAACCGTTATTCTTTTGCATACAGTGAGAATGCTCACCTTCCCAAATTATTCACTATTGCTGAATCATTCATCAGGGCAACAGTTTTAAAACTGACACCGTCATCATCTTTAGATTTTCAAGGTAGCTTTGCAGATAGTCGGAAGCAATAAGAAGTCCAAGTTGCAGCTTTCATTTAACTAGCACACAAAGATGGAGATGATGCAGTTGAAGTATTTAATACATTTAGGCATACAAAAGAACAGCAATCTAATTTGGTTGCCATTAAAGATAAATTTCAGGAACAGT
Organism: Protopterus annectens; assembly: GCF_019279795.1. Lineage (NCBI taxonomy): Eukaryota > Metazoa > Chordata > Ceratodontiformes > Protopteridae > Protopterus > Protopterus annectens. The sequence continues at coordinate 274,192,613 of NC_056748.1, forward strand.
GATCATAAAAAGACCTTGATACAAAATCATACCCAGGTTATCTCAGCACCCTGTGCAGTTCCACAGACTGGTACTCTCATCCCCTCAATTCTAAGCTTCAGAACAAATAACATAAAAGCATTCTGAAACAATATCAAGCTACTCGTCACAAATGTAATAAGGTACAAGCATCTTGCTACAGTTAAATCACCACACAATGAGTACTTCAGCCATGACTGCAAATGCAGTATCATTATTCATCTGTAAAGCTGCAATATCCTCACTGCTTCATAAAGCAGTGCTAATATAGCCCCCTCCACCACTGACCCCTGCCAATCACATCCTCCATCAAACTGTACCCAGGGCAGTCACCCCTTCACCCCACCCTAGTTATGACTCTGACTTTATATGCATTTACCATTCATTTTTCAGTAGAAATCAAGTTTCACAGGAATCTATTGATGCATGCGTTACTGAATAAAGACATACAGTCAAACACAGTAAATTTGTGAACTATATTTTATTTTATTTTTATCTATTTTACATTTGTTGACTGCGATAGTCCGACTGGATACATGTCCATTTTCAGCGGAGGCCCGGAGAGAAAAGCTCCACTTATTGTCCCAAAAACAAATAGTAATACAGTAATAAAACAGAGTGAGAACAGAATAAGGATGCATCATTTCACAAGGTTTAACACAGTAGGAATATGACACAGCATACTAAAGGTTTAACACAGGTACAAACAAGCAAGTCTGTACATTATAACAATACAGTTGATCAGTAGAATGTCTGGCTTGCTAATAAGCAGTTAAGTAGAGAAACACCAATTTGTTGGGTTGGGTTAGTCATATGATTATATTTGATGCATTGTTAGGAGACAGAGTTATGCATGTAATTAAAATGCCATATGTGACATACACTTTTGCCAGATTTTGAGCTGACATGGTAAAAAGCAATAAGTATTTTTACAGCAGCAGAGTTAACTAGAACTCAGCCAAAAGATTTTATAGAAGACTTAAATGTGTGCAAATGAAAAATGAATCTGAAATCTAACTAAACAGAGCTGAACTGTCAAGGCAAAAAACACAGCATGGCAGCAAAGAAGGCTATTGTTGTGTATGAGTATAGTGACACAGTTAAAAAAGATAATCTTTCAGCTCAGCAGTCACCATTTTGTTCAAGTTGTGTCTATCAATATGATAAAAAGTCATATCTATTTCTTAACAGAGAGGGCATGAAGTGGGAACAATCTAATCATTTTTCTCAACTAAGTAAGTCAATAAAAAGAGTGGAAAAATATTCTACAATTCATTGATGCAAATAAAATTGATAGTTATAAAGTCACTGATGAAAAAACTCACTGACTGACATGAGTAAGGCAAATGATGATCTGTTTGTGAAGAGAGTTAATCTATGTCCTGAGGCATGGTGTAGCTTATTCAATGAGTACAGAAATCATTAGAGTTGTATAAAATATCATTGGACTGAATATTGTGTATAAATCGTTTATTACATTTAAGATAGATACTGTAACTGAATGTAACATTATTACTAAAAGAACATTCAGAGATCTGGGCTTGAGAAGTTTACTATTGGTTCAGATGGTTTAATACTGCCTTATTCTGGTCATAAACTTAATCCATTGGGTCAGACTAACCTGTGTTTTCACACCTCCAAATTGTCTGTACAGAAACCTGATGTATTCAGAATATCCACTTGTAATCAACTAGGCATGATAAAGTTAATTCACAGTATGCAAATTTCTTCTTCTTCTTTTCCCATTAGGGGTCACCACAGTGGAACAACACTCCACAGAATGACTGGCAGTGGAATTTTATGGTGTCAGTTTGCTAGCCCAGTTCCCAACCTTCCACACAAGACACACACATGCACACACTCATACCTAGGGCCAATTTAGAATGCCAGTCCACCTGCAGCATGTCTTTGGAATATGGGATGAAACCACAGCTCCCATAGGAAAAACCATGAGACCACAGGGAGGACATGCAGACTCCACACAAAAGGCACCCAAGTAAAGTATCGAACTGGAGAATCTCTTGCTGTGAAGCAGCAATGCTAATTGCTGCACCACAGCGGCTGCCCAATTCACAGTACTCAAATGCCAGCACCAAACATTGGAGGTCATAGTTTATTCCAGAGACCATGATTTATGTAGTTACATAGTCAGTCAATTTTACTTTCAGATACAGTTATTTGCACAGTTGCAGAGTCAATGGCTCGTAGAGCCATAGTGAATGGCATCACATGATTTGTATGTTTGCAGATGGAATATTCACAGATTCATTAAACAATCTTTTACATCTCCAAAGTAAATTAAAGTATGTAGTTATGCAGGATTACATATTTAAACAAGAATTTGACTTCCCATGCTACCTTCGATATATTTGACAGCATTCTGACTTATTTACTGGATCTGAAAGTTTACTTCATGACTTTATCCATCACACACTGAAAATGGCATAGCATTACAATAGTTTAAAATATGCTACTGACAGGATGGCCAGACAGGAAGAGAATAGCCCCACTACTAATACAAGTCTACTCCACTTACAATTAAATTCATGATTCTCAAAAGCTGATGTTCAAATAAAAGTGGGACTGTGCCAAACCAGCTACATGATCAAATGTAAGATTTCATGAGCCATACTTGAATATTGTTAAGATATTAAAAAAGAGCCTGCGATGTAATGTTCTGGGCGGAATGTCTCACCCAATACCTGAGGTAAAAGACTGTCAAATCTGTAGCACATTCATCAAATCAGCAATAAAAACTGTGTCATACCTTATGGCAATTTGGTACATCACAGAGCAAAGCAGCTGCTGATTTATTTCAGTTTAAGGTTAATCAGTGTCTTATCTGAAATGACTACTGTAAAAGTATCCTGAAGTTATCAAGCCGAAAGATATTTCTTCACAAATTGCCATCACACTGGTGACGTCCAATTTCTCAAGCCATGGTACTCTAACTTTCTCATCTGTAATAATAGGCCAAAGATTGTTAGTCCAGAATTGTGTGCATTTTTATAAAATTAGGTATTTCAGTATGATGTATCTAAACAAGGTGCACTAAGTCCAAAGGTCAGATTGTGAGAGTTATCCAAATAATAAAAAATATCATGAAAACTGTATTGTTATCTCTAAGTGCATAACGGCCTTCAAGGCTTTCACCTCTGCAACTGTTGATTGGAAGGAGAATGAGAACAGAGTTACTAACATCTTCTGTTCTACTTCGGTGAGAGAAGTGTCAAATGTGCAATATTCATGGCAGAGAGCGCAACAAAACAAAAGTACTGCTTATGATTGATCAACCAAGATAGTCACTGTAAGATAGTCCCTATTCTGAGATCTGAAGGCATTGTATAATTCAAAATTTAATTGGCAAACACCTGAAACGAAAAGAAGCTGTTGCAATTGGTCATGCAAACTTGCAAAGGTTCTAATATGGAACACAAAAAAGCTCAGAATTGTTCTCATGCCACAATAACGGTGTGGTCCAGAAATTAACTTTTATGGACAGTTTGACTCATGAACTTGTACAACTGCAAAACTTAAGAGGCTATTCCCAAGTGTACACCTCTCACCTATCCTAACTCATCTACAAGACTTGGCACTAATAATGGACCTGATGCTGACCAGCCCCTAGATAAGACTAAAGAACTTGACCTGACATCACTGTCATCATCTAACAATGACTGTAAATTATCCAGATCTAACAGACTGATAAGAAAATTATCCATATGACACAGCTATGTTACATGCTATGATAGCAGCAACTGGGGTGATATTGCTGTGATGAACAGGAATGTGGACCTTAAATCCCATACCACTGATACCTTATTATGTGACAGGTGAATGAGGTTTGAAACCCACTACTGCCATGAGATATTGTGAGCTGTAGGGATTAGGGAATCTAAATCCATGCCATTGGCACCTATTATGTCTGCATGTGGTGACTGGCCTTAAGCGTTTATGGCAAATATGATACATGTATTTTGGGTTATGATAGTCAAATGTCAGCATAATGAGCTTTACACAACAAGCTACAAACTAGGCTTATAATCGCTGACACTATGAAATTTTACCCACTACAGTCTGACCACAGCATTGTATAATGTAATCTTAGTAATAGCAACTGAGAGCTAACCAAGCTATTTTCTCATACACATACTCTCATAAAATTTCTCGGGGGGGGGGTTATTGATACCCCTACATTGACAGCACCCCTTAGCTATATTCATTGTACATTCTGCCACCATTCAGGTACAAATCTGACAAAGATATTTCAGTCAATGAACACTCTTTCAATAAGCCGACCAAACATAATAATTTAATAATAATAGCTGATAATCATGCAGTCATCTTTCTAAACAGGAAGATAACAAAAGTCACACCAATACCAAGAGCATAACCTTCACTAATAAAACAAGATAGCAGACACATACACACAAATAAAATGTTTCATTCTGACAGACTGATGACAGAAGAAGTTTAAGTGCATCTGATATTATTTCCAGCTACATACTGTAGCTAACCAGTACATCATGATAAAAATACAGTACAAGCCTGTGACTGGTGACTTCCAAGATGGCTGCACACTAAGTAACAGCTTAATATCAGCTCTTCTCATGTGAAAATAGAAACTCAGAAGAGAGAGCAAGTAAGCATATATTTACGCATACATTTCTGTAACTGTCTAGAAAGTGCACTGCCTGGATGCCAGCAAAGAAGAAATCCAGAGAAACTGAAAGAAAATCAATCACAAAAGGTGAGTAAAAAACACTGACTGGTAAGAATCCTGCAGCTGTTCAGCAAGAAGCAGTTCAAGCTCCAGGTTTGGTGCAAGACATGACTTCCAGTAACGCAGAGTAAAAATAAGTCAAATGTACTCAGGGAAGATGAAACTAAACACTGAAAGAGTATATCAGTGCAAACAATAAAAGGCTAGAAAATGGAAGAAGCTTTAAATAGATATTCAGATGAGGTGATAAAACTGCAAAAATCTGAGGTCAATATGAAGAAAAGGCTGGCTGAATACGAGACTACTCAAGAAGAGATGTTTCAAAAAATAATAGAATTAGAGGAGAGAGCAAGTAGGGAAAATCTGAAATTTTCTGCTGTACCAGAGAATCTGGAAGGAATAGACTGTATTCATTTTATGAAGTTACAAATAAGCAATTGGACTAGTATTCTACAGCAGGAGTCGTTAATTGAAAGGGCACACATTTATTCCACTAATCAGGGAATGTTGAGAAGCTGGTTTGAGATTCAAACTGCTGTACCCAGATATCTTCAGAGTATTCTTTCCTGGAGGGACAACATTTTATGATGCAGAACATGCAAAGTAGGAAATACAAAGGTTTGTCCAACAAAAAGTGAGCTGTGAAACAGAAGGAGATTCTGCTTCTTGTTTCTCTGGTAAAAAAGACCACATAGAGACTGTGCCAGTGAAACCTTTTCCAATGTTTTAATGGAAAATGGCTGAGAGGTAGAAAAAATCTCAAGAGATGATTAGAAGAACCCAGAACAGGTTGGAAATGAAGCAGAGACTGGATATGGGAGATGGAGATAAACAGGAATAAAATCAACAACTCAGAATTTGACAAAGAAATGTGGGATTATAAAGCATTAATTATATTTGTGAAACATAAAATAAAAATGAAATACGACTGGACAGGCCACAAGTAACAACAGGATCTAAAAAAGTCAACATCACACAGTCACCCTAGTTGCACACAACACAAGGCAAAAAAAAAATAATATAATAAAAAATGTATTAGCTTCCAACATACTGGTTGGTTTTCATTGGTTGTATTTTAGGTCAGAGAGAACCAGAACACACACATTATTCTCTTTTTTATAATGGCTGTTAATGTTGGTTCTGATGAAAATCACTACCAGTAGATGAAAGCGCCAAACCAGTTGTGTTGTCGGCTAAATTTTATTTATATCAAGTATTTCGTGTATGTGTGTGTTCAATATTTGTGAAACATGACAGAACAAGAAAACATGGAAATATTGGACTTTTTTTGACTTTGTTAAACTTGTAGGGAGTCTTAAACATATGCTCTACTTCATGCTGTTAATGTTTGGACGAACAATTAGGAGAGGAGAAGAGGAGGGAGAGAGTTAACTGTAAGCGAAACAAAATTTTGTTCTTAACAGTAGTATTTTTATAGTGCAGGATATAATCTCCATGCTATAAAGTAAAGTTTTCTCAGTTATTTTCAAGTGTAATGGGGATACTACAACTACTAAAATACAACTACTACCAAAATAGCACAACCTACATGTCCCAAAAAACATATCTCATTTTACTCAATGAACACTAGAAGTATACTCAACAAAGTAAGTGACTTCCATGCCTGGGTAACTTATCATACCCCTCATATAATCACCCTTACAGAAACCTGTCTGAAACCACAACATCCTGATACACAAATACTCCCTTCTAATTATAATAGCCTTCATCTAGATCGCCAAAAAAAAAAGGGGGTGGAGTTTCAATAGTCTATGCCAACCAACTTACTCTATCTTGTGTTAACAAACATATCCCACACTTCTTTCCAGCTGAAATTCTGACAGCAGACTTTAAACTTAACAACCACACCACAATTACTGTAGCAGCCATCTACATTCCTCCAGGAGACAATATTCCTGTATTGGAAAATCTTCTCTCATACCTCTCACAAAATATCCCAAATGAAACCATTCTCCTTGGGGTTGTTAATATCAACTGGCTATCTCTCTTCTCTCCTGACGCGACCTCTTGCATTAACTTGTATGGGTTTATGCAACTTATCTCTGAGCCAACACAGCAGTATTTTCTACAACCCTGGCACTCTTATAGATTGGATACTAGTCTCTGACCCCTGCAAATATCATAACCCTGAAACACTACCCAACTGCCTAAGTGACGATTCCACAGTAAAAGTCTTTAGATTCACTCCCCACTTCATTATGCCACACAGATATATAACCTGCCATAAACTAACTGACTTCTGCCCCCAGACTTTTAGAGATTATTAAAAACTCCTGTTGTCCACCACGGCAGTAAAACTTGATAAAAAAAATCAAAACTTTAATAAAAAAAGAATATAACATAAAACAAGCAGTCCTCAGTCTTCAGATAAGCACTTTCGGCAAATATGCCTTCCTCAGATCGTAAAAAAGGACTGTTCAGCTTTTGTGTTTATAAGGCATCACAGCCATTCATATGTGACACGCCCTTGTTGCAAACCAAAAGGAGGCCAGCTAGCAAAGAGGTATAATTACCTTTATTATAATTAAAGGCGCAGTATTTATTTTTACTATGAGACTGTATATGAGAAAACTAGTAGCTATGTATGTGAATACATTATATAAATGAAGCAACATTCAAGTAAGCTTGCTGATCGTATTTCTTCTATTCTTAAGTGCAGGTTTTAATGGCACAATGGTATTTAAGCCTGGTAATCTGTTCGCTCCTAAATTAATTATCCAACATGTTTCCTTTAACTTTGTGTGATTATGAACATCGCCTCCTCCTGTGGTCTGACAGACTGCCTCTATAGCCTTAAATACTATATGGGCTGCTAAGGCATTATTGGCATCTTTCTGTTTGATGTCCCTTAAATGTCTAAGAATACGTTCCTTAAGACGTTGATCTGTTTTGCCAACATAGAAAGCACTACATTGGCAGCAAGTCGCTAAGTATATAATGTGGGAACTAGTACAATCAGCATAAACATTAAAATTGTACTGTTGCCTGGAGTATGGATGTACAAAAGTATTGCAGCTGTCAATGGAGTTGCAAACTTTGCATCTCAGGCATCTGAAAGTGCCTTTTCTGTTAGAATTGGGCCTATTTCTTTCAAAACCATCTTTGTTGCAAATGAGATGTTTCAAATTCTTCTTATTCTTATATAGGAATCTAGGCTGTTCCCCTACGATGTCTTTTATTTTGACATCAGTTGTCAATACTGGCCAAAACTTCCTAATAACTTCATATACTTGCTTATTGTCAGCAGTGTATGTTAACAAACATTTAAGTTGCTGTGACTGAGTTTTAAAATCCAGACTCTCATGATGATTCAATGTAGGTTCAGAGAAGTAGGGACGTCCCTTTCCTCTCCTTAATTCCTGTAGGTCATGCTTCAGTCTTAAACTTTTTCTTTTATAAGATCTTTTACTTAAATGCGTCTCAATATTTCTCTGTTCTGCTACAAAGTCTTCATTCTCAGTACATAATCTTGAGGTTCTTAAGATCTGATTCTCAAAGATGTTATCAAAGATATGTCCCGGGTGCATGCTCCCCCTATGCAGATAATGATTTCTCCAGGTTTCTTTTTTATGAATTCCTGTACTGATACCTCTATCAGGGTGTAGATGGATCTTTACATCCAGAAATTCTATGGTCTCCGAAGAGTGTTTGACCACAAACTCTAGAAAACCTGTGCTCTCGTTGATGAAGTTAACAAAAAGGTCCAATTGTGTAGAGCTGCCTCTCCAAAGGATAAAGACATCATCCACAAAATGACCGTAGTACACTAGATATTGTTTCCAGGTACTAGGTAACAGTTCATTCTGTTCCCACTCAGCCAGAACCAAATTGGAATAACTATTTGCGCACGGGGTGCCCATAGCCACACCCCATGTCTGTAAATAGAAAGAGTCCCCATACATAAAGATGTTATTTTCCAATACGAGTTCCAACAAGGAACATATTGGTTCTGCTTCCATACTGTTTCTTGCTAAGAAAGATCTTATTGCCTGTAAACCATAGTCATTCGGAATCACTGTAAACAAACTCTTGATGTCCATTGTCACGAGTAGCAAATCTTCATATTTTTTGAGACCCTTGGTAACTAAAAAAAGTTTTTCCAAAAAGTCTCCTGAGTCCTTCAATACAGTTCCTGCTAGTGGCAGGGCCTTCTTTAATTCATTCTCCACGTACATGGAAACAGGTTCAGTTACCCACCCCCTTCCAGAAACTATGGGACGTAGGGGTGGGTCAACTGGATCCTTGTGAATTTTGGGGAGTCCGCTGATGTATGGAAACATAGGTTTGGGGCAATCAAAGAACTCATATACTTCTTGTGAGATATTTGTCTCTATCAAAAGGTCATATAGGTGGCTGCAAAAACGATCTACCTTAGTCGTAGCTTCACTGTAACTTAGTCTCTTATACGTTCTTTCATCATCCAACATAGAGAGCATTTTGTGCCTGTACCATATGGCTTCCATCACCACTATACATCCTCCCTTATCAACAGGCTTGATGACCAAATTATCTGTTTCCTTTAGCTGCTTCAGCATCTCATTCTCATTAATGGTTAAGTTGAAGAAACGTCCTTGTCTTTTGGTTGTGCTACCCCTTAGTTTGAAGATTTCATCTTCACATAATCTTAAGAACATCTCCACTGGTGGAGGATTAGGGGGAGCAAAGCTACTCAATTTTGTATAAGGTAGCCATCTACTGTCATTTGCTTGTCCAAAAGTACACTTTAATGCAAGGTTCCTGCAAAACATTCTGATATCCAGCACAAATTCACTAATATCAGACGGTAAGGCTGGAATAAAACTCAGGCCTTTGTCTAACAAGGAAATCATAGCAGGGCTTAAAGTCTTATTAGAAGGATTCACTACTAAACTTGATTCAGATCCAATTAAAGTGTAAGCTTCTTTCTTTTCCGTTCTTGACTCTGTGTTCTTTGAGACCTGTAGTGGTTGAATTTGGAAAAAAATGGCAAGGGCCAATTTATCGGTGCATGCATTGCCCCTTCTTTCGGTCTAGTTGCTAAATGGGAGGCTAGGGGAGCATTCTTGTTGCCGGTTTCTGCACCCATAGTGGCTGTGCTGCTAGTCGCTTCTTTTGAATCTGTTTCTGATATTGTAAAATTAGGGGTTGGTGCTGATGAGTTAAGAATGGCAGAGTTGTGAATGGAGGGTTCCTTATCAGTTAAACTGACATGAGTAATCACATCTTCTCCATTAGGTCTAGAAAAAGGTACCTTCTCCTTGTATGACGGTAAAGCTCCCCGCCCCTTACTATTGGATTCTTATCTCTGCCATTCAAAGATTTGGCCTCTTACAAAGTCCTGATGGTCACGGGCTAGCTTTTTAACCTTCTGCTGTCTTAGCTTCGCTTCATAAGCATTCAAGTTGATCCGTAACTGCTCTAGGCTATTCAGATGTGAGTCATGCAGCTTTAAGCTTTCCAGTTCAGTCTGCTTAGTTGATATGATTACTGCCATCCTTTCCTCTTCAAGCTTGAAGAATTCTATCAGCAAGTTCATGTATTGTCGACTTGTTTCAAGATTTATAATTTGCCATTTTGCGAGCAGATCCGGATAAGTGTTCCCATATGAGGGTAAACACTTCACTCGCATACCTCGAGGTACAATTTGATGATGCAGGCACGCTTCCATATGGAAGCGTTGCCACTGCAGTCTTTTAAGCCGGTAAGCTGCATTCTCCATTTCCCGAAATATACAATTAAAGTTATTGTCAGGAGCCGATGCAACAACTGTGGAAGCAGCTACATTACCCAGATTCAGATCTAGAAGCGGGTTCAATATGTCTCCCGATATATTAGAAATGTTGCATGTTTTAAGTTTATCGTTCAAGTTCAATTGCTGGTTCGCCATGTTCAGTGTAAGAAACAAAAGCAGTCAATAGGTAAAAAACTTTCTTACACTGCGAAGGACAACAACGAGGAAAAGAAAAGGCAAACACTACTAAAAACTCCTGTTGTCCACCACGGCAGTAAAACTTGATAAAAAATCAAAACTTTAATAAAAAAAGAATGTAACATAAAACAAGCAGTCCTCAGTCTTCAGATAAGAGCTTTCGGCAAATATGCCTTCCTCAGATCGTAAAAAAGGATTGTTCAGCTTTTGTATTTATAAGGCATCACAGCCATTCATCTGTGACACACCCTTGTTGCAAAGCAAAAGGAGGCCAGCTAGCAAAGAGGTATAATTTCCTTTATTATAATTAAAGGTGCAGTATTTCTTGTTACTATGAGATTGTATATGTGAAAACTAGTAGCTATGTATGTGAATACATTATATAAATGAAGCAACATTCAAGTAAGCTTGCTGTTCGTATTTCTTCTATTTCTAAGTGCAGGTTTTAATGGCACAATGGTATTTAAGCCTGGTAATCTGTTTGTATTTAAGGCTATAGAGGCAGCCTTTCAGACCACAAGAGGAGGTGATGTTCATAATTGCACAGAGTTAAGGGAAACATGCTGGATAATTAATTTAAGAGCAAACAACTACCAGGCTTGAATACCATTGTGCCATTAAAACCTGCGCTTAGGAATAGAAGAAATACGATCAGCAAGCTTACTTGAATGTTGCTTCATTTATATAATGTATTCACATACATAGCTACTAGTTTTCACATATAAAATCTCATAGTAAAAAGAAATACTGCGCCTTTAATTATAATAAAGGAAATTATACCTCTTTGCTAGCTGGCCTCCTTTTGGTTTGCAACAAGGGTGTGTCACAGATGAATGGCTGTGATGCCTTATAAATACAAAAGCTGAACAGTCCTTTTTTACGATCTGAGGAAGGCATATTTGCCGAAAGTGCTTATCTGAAGACTGAGGACTGCTTTTTTTTATGTTATATTCTTTTTTTATTAAAGTTTTGATTTTTTTATCAAGTTTTACTGCTGTGGTGGACAACAGGAGTTTTTCATAGTGTTTGCCTTTTCTTTTCCTCATTGTTGTCCTTCACAGTGTAAGAAAGACTTTTAGAGACAGTCTATCTAGCATTAACTGGACTAACCTGACCTAACTCCCCCTCGATGAAGCTGTCCAGCCTTTCAACTCTAGCCTTCTTAATATACTCAATAGCCTTGCACCCGTGCGCACAGTTCATATAAAATCTAACATCTCCCCATGGCTAACTTTTGCTACTCGCACCCTAATGAAATCTAGAGACAGGATATGGAAAACCTGGGTGAAAGCTCAACTCCCCACTGCTTTACAAAGTATAAAGAACTCAAAAATCTGACATAAACACATCATTAAAGATAAAAATGAATTATACTCTTACCCTCCCAACTCTCAAAGATCAAATCCTAAAAAATTCTGGAAATCTATTAACCAGATACTACAACCCGGGAACCCTTCCTCCCCCTATCCCTACCCTGAAAAGAAACCCAAAGAAACTGCTACCATCTTTACCACCTATTTCATTGAATCCATTTCTAAAATGATTACTCTTGACCCCTCACCTTCTAACATAACTAACCTTAAAACCAACCAGACCACTAAATCCTCCGAGTCCTCTATTACTCTATTTTTTCACTCACATCTGTTCCTACTAGCTATATCAAATCTTTACTCTCCAAACTAAAACCGTGTTCCACATCAGCAGACAATATTCCTTCCTATTTCCTTCAGCAAGCTGCTGATTCACTTGCTCTCCCTGTATCTATCTTGATTAATTGCTCTATCTTCGAGTCACAGGTCCCCTCTAAATGGAAAGAATTCTACACCATGCATATATATATAAAGGAGGTAACTCCAAATAAATCACTAACTTTAGACCTATTGCAATCCTATCCCCACTCTCTAAAGTATTGGAAAAATGCATACACAAGCAAGTCATACAATACCTCCTACAATGGCTTTCACCCCAAACACAGTACTACTACTGCTCTAATATCCTTCCTAAACACTATTTCTCAGGCCAGCGACAATAACAAACTCATCTCTTGCCTTTTCTTAAACCTTTCAAAAGCCTTTGACACTGTCTCACTCACTTCTAATTGAAATGACTAACCTTAACTTCTCCACTTCTACAGTTCCCTGTTTTTCTAGCTATCTCACAGATCAACACCAATCAGTGAGAGGGCTTTCTGCCCCCTCCCCTTCTCTCCCAGTAAAAATGGAAGCCCCTCAAAGCTCAATTCTTGCCCCATAACTTTTTAATATTTTTATTAATTTACTCTATACTCTATGCCCCCAGTCATCCCTGGTACAATATGCAGATGACTCCACAGTCATCACCATTGCTGACACCCCCTCTGAAATCATTTCAACCACCCAGGTATTTTTTAATTCAGTTGAAACCTGGCTCTCTAACAACCTATTAATACTGAACCCAAACAAAACAAAACTCCCTCTCTTCTTACCTAAAAATCTTAACCACCTTAAACCTACCTACTCTATACTGTCTCTCAACAATACTCCTAACAAAGTTAAATCCAACACTAAACTCTTAGGCGTCATAATAGATGACCAACTTAAGTTTGACTTATACTGTATCCACAAGACTCATCTAAACGTGGGCCTCCTCTACAGAAATAAAAGATTTCTTACCAACAAAGCAAAAGTAACCCTCTCTCATGCCTACCTACTACCTACTACCTAGTCTATTGTTCAGATCTCAAATTCTTATTAATCTCAACTCCTCTCTCTTCACCAAACTTGAATCAACCTATAACAAAGTAGTCAGATTGGCAGCTCACCAAACATATAAATCCCATCAGCACCTCTCTCTAAAACACCTTAACTGGCTAAAACTGCCCACCAGCTCCTCCTCTCTCAGCTCCAAATCATTCATTCTATTCTATATCACCCTTCCTACTGTCCCAGCTTATCTCCTGTAATCACCCATTATTCTCCCACTAGATCTCTATGCAGCTCTGACCTAGACCTTCTACAGGTCTATAAACCTAGAACGGACTAAATTAGAATGTAACCTCTATAGCTACCATCCCACCATTTCTTGGAACAAGCTGCCTATACAAACTAGATCCTTCAACCAAATTAAACAATTTAAAGCTGCTACCAAGGAATACTTGAAAAGTCACTGGTCCTGTCACTGTACTGACCCCACTTAATCTTCACTACTCTCCCTCTTTCACTTTCCTACCTGCCCTTTATATTGTTTGCTCTATTGACCTCTTCCTCTCTTTACCTTAATGCTCTTCATACCCTTCCCTAGCTTTCTGATACCTGGTGTCTCAACCAAGAACTGTTAGCTCCTTGCTCTACTAATTATAATTCACATCGCGCATCTCTCTCCCTCAGCAAACCCAAAATGTTACTATGTTTCCTTCTCACCCTCCTTGATTGATTATATTGTATCTACACTGTTTCATACTGTTTTTTATTGCTTCTTTATTTCAGTATTAGCAACACTAGTATTATGTACTGTTATATATTGCTTTCCATTATACTTTTTATTTACTTTTATTGTAAAAATGTGTTTTCTGTATAAATGTCTTAATTAATTATTAATTAATTATTGTAATGTTTGTGGAGCTTTTGTCTCCGGGACTCCACTGAAAAAGAACTATCCAGCTCAGTCGGACTATCCCGGTCAACAAATGTAGAATAAAATAATACTAAAGTAAACAGGTACCCATTTTTCCCCCTTATTTTCTCTTTTTCCTTGTTTAGTTTTAAGAAATGTAGGCACTGCAATGTAAAAAAAGATGAAAAGTGTGGTCAAAACAGCATGATAGAAGAAAATGCATGTGCTTTTTCTCATTTTTACATAGGGGAATTACTGGGTTAAGGCTCTGGCTTGCTGTAGTAACAAGTTTTAAGAGAAAGAAAATAAATCAAAAGAACATAGAATATAATAAATCTTTCCTCTAGCAAATAAATAAATGCTTGTAGAAGCAATTCTGTATCTAGTTCTCATGTCTCCATGGAGACAATCTGACATAGAGCAAAAAAAAAAAACAGAATATGTCTTTCTTTCAATCGTTAGGTAATAATGTTTTCTGAAAGCATTCAAGTGTTTTCCCAATCTGGGAGAGCAATAAGGATAAGAAAAAAAAAGACAAACTACCTCAAAGCATAAAGAAGAACAGTGGTGGTATTGTTTTAATACTTCCCAACAACTACTACATTTCCCCTTACAGCAAACCAATATCAAAATTCAATTCAGTAGTGCATCTTATTACTTTCCTGAAATTAAACACAGTTATAAGCAAATGTATATTACTGTTCTTTACATTCCTCCTGGCAATGATACAGCTATACTGGAAGATATCCTACATTGGATATCTATAACAATTCTACAAGAAATAACACTACTAGGTGATGTGAATGTCAGTTGGTTGTACATAAACTTTAACTCCTCTGTATCTAGCATGAACTTATTTGGTTTCACACAACAAATTAACAGTCCCACACATTATGGCAGGACATCAAATTCCCTATTAGACTGGATCTTATTATCAGGCCCTAGAAAATATATCACTTCAGATGCAATGTCTGACTATCTTAGTGATCATCTGCCAGTCTATACAACCAGACATCTCATATGTCCGCTTAGACAGCATGTTTATAAAACAACATGCAAGATTTACAAGCTTATCTGAGAAATGTTCATTAATAAAGTCACTGGTTCCTCGCTCCCATCCATGGATCATGTGCATGACACTCAGTGTGTGGGAAGATAACAGACAAGTCCACTCACCCTGCCCATGTCATATACTTCCACCTTTCCTCGGGGAGGTGGTATCGCAGCTTACACTGCAAGACATCTAGACTGAACAGGAGATTCTTCCCTCTATCCATAAAGCTGCTGAACTTGAATGCCAGGCATGACAGTGAATAATCAGATCAATATGCCATTTGCTGTGAAATATCAGCTATAGTAATCACTCTGGCAAATTGCTTCAATAACTGGTACAGTTAGCCTGATTTCTTATGCTATTACTTCCTGAATGTGCTACTACTTCCTGAATGTGCAATAGTCAGCAGTAAGTCACCACTCCATACATGTGCAATGTGAACATTAGAATATATCATGCTACAACTGATGAAGTGCAATATTCTAAGCAATCGCAATGTGAAGTCATAGTCTTTGCATTACCTCCAAGTATAATATTGTCCAATGTCTTCCTGTCCAATTATGGTAATTTATTGTCTTGTTAATTTTAATTATTACTATATGTGCATTAGTCTTACTGTCATTCAAACTATGTGTTCATTGTTATGTCTTGCACGGGGACAAAAGCAACATGATTTCATTCAGCTTGCACTGCTGTGTATATCTGATCGATAATAAAGTTGACTTTGACAATAACATGTCATCTATTAAATGGATCTCCCTGAAAATGTTCCCCTTTCATGGTGCTGTAAATTAATTCAACACAACTTTCCTGAATATCCATGCACCTCCTATAAAGAAGAAACTAAAAGCAAATAATGCAAATTGGATATCCAAAAAGAATAGAATACTAATACAGGATAGAGAAAAAGTATGGAAAGAATGACAAAAATATAAGACACCACAATATATTTAAAATTTCAGAATGCTTCGCAAGCGAACTAAAAAGTAAATTAATGAAGACAAAACATACTAGAATAGCTTTCATAATAATAATAATAAATGCAACCCTAAAAAAATTTTGGACAGCCATAAAAGAAATCTTGCATCCTGGCCGTGAAATTGGTTACCTATTGTATTCTCGAATATAGCGAAAGTGTAGAATGTTGAACGGGTAAACGGAAATCTCCATAAGGGGAGATTTCCATTTTCTTCAATGCAGTGCGGTCTCGGAGTTGGTATATTTAAGTAGTGGGGGGTGCAGGGGGGCTTCCCCCCCTGCCTACACCCTTTAAATGTTCTTTTTTTTTTATTTATCTTTTCTAAACATTCGAAATTTTAATGATTTGATCATTAAAGGTCGACCTTTAGTGATTCGAACCATTAAACTTTCGATGTTCTGATATAGACCCCATAAATTCACCCCTAAGCACTCTCCTAATAACTCATCACTTGAAACCGCAATACAATTCAACTCTTATTTCATTGGTAATATAGTATCTGTAACCCAGGATTCCCCAGCACTTAATCCTAATCCTGTTCAGCAGCCATGTATCACCAAATTCACTTTCACCTTCAAACCTGTGCCCAAATCCTATATAAAACTACTCTTAAACAAACTCAAACCATGCTCTACTTCAGCTGATGACCTTCCAAGTGAGTACCTTAAAATAGTAGCTGATAGCATTGCCTACCCTGTCTCAATCCTTATAAATAGATCAGTCCAGGAAACCCATGTTCCCTCTCTCTGTGGAAAAAGTCGCAGATTATCCATTTGCATGAAAGAGGAAATTCAACAGACATTACTAACTTTAGACCTATAGCAATCTTATCCCCCTTTCCAAAATACTTGTATTCAAAAACAATTGGTAACTATATCCTGCAGGAAGAACCAAGCTTCAGGCATCGTAAAAATCAAAACTTGAACAATGCTGTAACAAAATTGCTAAATTTGCAGCCAATACCCCTTTCAGAACACGATACTGTATAGCACTAAAAAGCCTAAATTGGTTAGAACTACACTATCAACTAACATACGTGGTTATGAGGTAAAAACTACCGGCTTAAATTAAAGGTCATGCTGCTAAACGCTAGGAGTCTAAACATGAAACTGCACTCATTGCAAGCATTCTTAACCCTGGAAGAAGCTGACATTTGTGCAGTCACAGAAACCTGGCTCAAAGCTGCGGACAGCACCCCACCCATACCAGGTTATTCATCCTATCATTCATTCAGACCCCAAGCCATGGACAGCAAAACAAAAGGTGGCAGAGTTGCAATATATATATATATATATATATATATATATATATATATATATATATATATATGAAAGACATACACACCTCTAGGCTGGTCAAACAGTATGATGCACAGGAAATACTCCCGGTGCAGTTAACAATTGACAAGACCCCTATTGAAATCATAGCTAACTACAGGCCTCCTCCAGCTCTGACTCAAGATGCCCATTCCACCTATCTCGACCTCTTTGAATCTATCAAGATTCAACCCTTTAACCCGATCCTGGGTAACTTTAACTATCCAACCACAGATTGGAAGAAATACTCATGCCAAAACACAAATTCCAAGAGATTTCTTGATTTCATCAATGCAAATGCCTTGGATCAGTTGGTTTACACCCCCACAAGAGACGAATATATCTTGGACTTGGTATTAACCAATATGAGTAACCACTGCAGCATCCCTACAGTGTCATCATCCCTGGTAAGATCCGACTGAACACAAAGCAGTCACTTTCAAAGTCACCATCTCCCCTGACCCCCTCCCCCCCAGCTAGGGTCAAACAAAAAAACTTCTCCAAAGCTGATTACAGCCTCCTGTGGGAAGGTATAAACAGCTTCACAGCCCCCTCCACCTCCACAGAAACTGGCCCATATGTCAAAACTTACACCAAAGTACTATATGAGCATTTATATAGCTGCATGGAATCAGGAGTACCAGAGAGGACAAAATCCTCCTTCTCAAGGAACAGTAAACCTATCCGGTGGAAATCTACAATAAATAAACTCTACAATAAAAGGAAAAAAATTGCTGTCCAGGACCAAGAAGGAGCAGGTGTCTAATTGGAAGCAATCTCTCCCTAGCCTGAACAAGCAAATAAGAGCACTAGTGAAATCCTCCAAAGCAAACTTTGAGTTCAAACTAGCCACATCTACTAATGATAATAATAAGGCTTTCTTTACATATGTCCGCAATCTCAAGGGAAGCACCCAGATCTGCTCCGAACTGGTGGTTAAGGACACCACATACACAAACCCTGTAGATATAGACAACCTGCTGGCAGACAGGTTCAGTGAAAACTTCATTTCTCTGATCCCCCATCAATAAAACAGGACATTCCCAGTACCTGCCCCCTCCCCTTAACTCTAGGAAGCAAGTCATCACTGCCCTCTCAAAGGCAGAAAATACAGCCTCCATGGGACCTGATAGCATCCCAGGCTGCATTCTACATGAACTCAGGCAGGAACTTGAAGTACCATTAAGCACCCTATTCAATCAAAGCTTGAGTACCAGCTGAGTGGAGGACAGTTATTGTCATCCCTATGCACAAAGGTGGAGTGTCCACTGATCCAGGAAATTATAGACCCATTAGCCTAACTAGCCTGATCTGCAAGACTATGGATTGGATTACTATTGACCTCATTAACAAGGACATTGGCAACCTCCAGACACTTGATCCCACACAGTTTGGTTTTGTCAAGGGGAGGTCATGCCTGTTAAATTTAATCGACTTCTTTGAGACAGTCACCAAGGTCATAGACGAGGGGAAGACGGTGCATACCACCTACCTTGACCTGGCCAAGTCCCTCAATACTATTCCCCACTCAGGTATAATAGATAAACTCTATCAACTAGGCATCAATCCATATGTTACCAGATGGGTAGCAAACTGGCTCACTGATAGAACCCACCTATTCAAAATAGGGGAAGCCACCTCAAGTAGTACACCCGTAACAAGTAGTGTACCCCAGGGATTGGTCTTGGGGCATCTGCTGTTTGGGATATACTTCTCAAAGGTGCAGGCCAAATTTAGTGGGCTATGGCTGACCAACTTTGCAGATAACTGCAAGCTGGGTGCTGTCATCAATTCCCCTAGTGATGTGGACATCCTCCAAGAGGGTCTCAGCCAAACAAATGACTGGTGCCAGAAACATGGCCTCAAACTGAATGCCAAAAAATGCATCATCATCATCATCATCCCTTTGGGGAGAATGAAATCCCTACAAATTATCACATTGATAATAAGGCACAAAGCACACAATCAGTCATGAGGGACTTGGGCACCCAGGTTGATAGCAAACTGACTTTTGACCACCATATCGCCTCCGTTGTACAGAAAGCTTTCTACATGGCCCACCTCATTAGTAAGGGTATCTCATCTAGGGACAAGGTGGTCATAACATGCCTGTAGTCTTCCCTTGTAAGACTGATTATTGAATACAATGTCCCTTTCGGCATGTACCTCACAAAGCATATGCAGCAGCTGGAGAGACCACAGAGATTCCTCACCAGGAGAATCCAGGACTTCAAATATTTACCCTACACAGATAGGCTAAAAGCCCTGTCCCTCTACTCAGTCTCTTACAGACTTCTCAGAGGTGACCTCTCTCTGGCATACAGAGCAATCTCAGATCCCCCAATGGGACTGCTGCATATCTGCAAGTCAAGCTCCACTCGAGTAACCCACACACGAGACCTCAACCTGGTCTGTGACAGTAGCAGGACTTGTTGACAGGACTGATTCGTGTCTCAGAGACTCTTTTGTGGAATAGACTCCCTCTCCACATAAAGCAGAGTACCTCATTAAACCTTTTTAAGTGCAACCTGGATAATTGGATGGTGAACAGAAAATACACCCCTGGGATTCCACCTATGTCTCTGCTGGACAGTGGCATAGGGTGCTGACTTGTTGGAACATGGGCTAATTTCTTGGCTAGGCTTGTAAAGGCCTCAGAGCCAATAGCCTAGTAACTTCATATGATCCTAAGATATGCACAGCTTCCTAACACCTATAAAATTATCTAGAATCCACCTGCTTGGCCATCCCTAAATAATATTCTACACAAGTAAGTTTCTAGTCAGTCATTATGATCCAATGACAAAAAGCTCCTGTCTGTCCACAAACCTATCAAATATGTGGGCATCGCCTGTGCTTGTACTTTGTTGCTAAGGCCTAGAACTCCTTATCTCTATCCATCAGGTCAATACCCTCCCTCTGATCCTTCAAAGCCATTCTGAAAGACTTCTTCACCAAAAGCAGGTTCTGTTCTTACTCAACACCAGGAAAAAACTATATCCCTAAATGTGAACAGATATTCATACCTTACATATTTACTCTCCCTTCTTCACTCACTTCTTTACTTCTATCAATTTCTCTTCCCTGGCTTTCTCTCTAAATATACCATAAGCCTGCTTTCCTCTTACTTCATATTGTAATTCCTGTTTGTATTACGCTAACTTACCTTTAATTTCTCTAAACACTGGCTACAATTTCTCTAACTATTACATTATTGTCATGTAACTTGTATCTATTCTTAACCAATGTTTTTACATTATGTCTAATTTGGTATAATTATTTAAACTGTATTTTTTGTATTATTTTTAAAGACTGTAAAATTATTGTTCTTCAAATGTTTTGTAATGCTTTGCAGCTTTTCTCCCAGTTCAACAGCTGAAGGAACCCAGTCAGACTTCCCGATAATCAAATGTCAATAAATAAAAAATATTTGGTTTGGAAGATGTGAATTCAGTAGTAGGAAGTTGGACAGAATGTGCATATTATTCACCTTGAGGGAAGGCAGGAATTCAGCAATTTTTTATAATGTTGGACTGATGATAGTACGAAAGAAAATATATGCGATGTGCATTGTATTTAAATAGAAAAATGTTAAAATGTTTTTTTTTTTGTTAATATATGTTTGCCTATGTGTTAAGTGATAATTTAATAAAGGTGTTTAAAAAAAACATAAGTATATGTATTAGAGATGGTGTGTGATTCAGGATATCTATTGCTTTTGTTGCAGTGCGTGCCTCTCTGGCGTAGCACACTGCAAAAGACATCAGACATTCTACCATGAATGATGTTCCTCATCCCAAACTTATCAATGGTCACAACCCCTAGCCCCCCCCCCCACCATTTCAGAGATGAGATCAGAGTCCCTCTTCTGCATTCTCCAACAGATTCCTCATCCTAAATCCCTCAACTGTTAATTATCTTATCTCCCCTAAAACCTCCTATATTCAGCCTAGCTGTGACCACACCACTGAGCATACGACTGCCCAGCCTGGATGGAATTCCCAAACATTCTGTAACAAACTTGGTGATAATCAGACCTGCACCAGCCTGCACATTGAAAACCTAACAGTCATGAGATTTTCCAGTCTGGCTCCACCAAACCTGATGGCTTCAGCCTCTAATCTCTCCACCTGATTGGACCGTAATTAAGATCTCATACCCTCCACCTTTATAGACTTATAACTACCTACCATGTATGTGTTTCCCTATGCTGTCTATCAAAAGGGGATTTTTTTTATTATTTATTGTTAACTGGGGAAGTGAACAAATTCTACAGAATCTTTCTCAGCAATGATGTGGGACACAGGGGTAAATGTAAAACATGTGTGTCTATTTCCTTGGCATAGCCAATCTTTTTGTGAGGAGCAGTCCCCTCATTTTTTGTAGAAATACTTGTTGGCTGCCTTACATAAACACTAATAAACATCTGCCTAATCATCATCTGTGAATAACTGTTTTCTGTATAGCAGGTCTGGGCTGCTTCAGTGTACAGGGGTCTGTGGATAAATATTCTAGAATGGCCTGTTATTCTCTTTCCTTGCTTCTATATGATGTTATGAGCATGCTAGGGTAGTCAGGCACCAAACCTTCAGCTCTAGCTCTACTTTGCTTGTGCTAGCACGTGTGCCATATACACTGACCTCAGTGCCAGTAGTGCAGCTGCCCACTTACCACCCACGTCACCCCCCCACTGTGCTCAGACTCACCACTTACTGATAACATGTCCTCCATGGTCACTCTGCTCAGACATACCACTTACTGATATCATGCCCTCCATGCTCACTATGCTCAGACATACAGCTTACTGATAACATGCCCACTGTGATCAGACACACCACTTACTGATAGCAACCCCTCCATGCCCACTGTGCTCAGGCACACCAATTACTGATAACATGTCCTCCATGCCCACTGTGCTCAGACATACCACTTACTGATATCATGCCCTCCATGCTCACTATGCTCAGACATACAGCTTACTGATAACATGCCCACTGTGATCAGACACACCACTTACTGATAGCAACCCCTCCATGCCCACTGTGCTCAGGTACACTAGTTACTGATAACATGCCCTCCATGCCCTCTGTGCTCAGGCACACCAATTACTGATAACATGTCCTCTATGTTCAGTGTGATCAGACACACAAATTACTGATAATATGTCCTCTATGTTCAGTGTGATCAGACACACCACTTACTGATAACATGTCCTCTATGCTCACTGTGATCAGACACACCACTTACTGATAACATGTCCTCTATGTTCACTGTGATCAGACACACCACTTACTGATAACATGTCCTCTATGCTCACTGTGATCAGACACACCACTTACTGATAACATGTCCTCTATGTTCAATGTGATCAGACACACCACTTACTGATAACATGTCCTCTATGCTTACTGTGATCAGACACATCACTTACTGATAACATGTCCTCTATGTTCAATGTGATCAGACACACCACTTACTGATAACATGTCCTCTATGTTCAGTGTGATCAGACACACCACTTACTGATAACATGTCCTCTATGTTCACTGTGATCAGACACACCACTTACTGATAACATGTCCTCTATGTTCAATGTGATCAGACACACCACTTACTGATAACATGTCCTCTATGTTCAATGTGATCAGACACACCACTTACTGATAACATGTCCTCTATGTTCAATGTGATCAGACACACCACTTACTGATAACATGTCCTCTGCATTCAGTGTGATCAGACACACCACTTACTGATAACATGTCCTCTATGCTTACTGTGATCAGACACACCACTTACTGATAACATGTCCTCTATGTTCAATGTGATCAGACACACCACTTACTGATAACATGTCCTCTATGTTCACTGTGATCAGACACACCACTTACTGATAACATGTCCTCTATGTTCACTGTGATCAGACACACCACTTACTGATAACATGTCCTCTATGTTCAATGTGATCAGACACACCACTTACTGATAACATGTCCTCTATGTTCAATGTGATCAGACACACCACTTACTGATAACATGTCCTCTATGTTCAATGTGATCAGACACACCACTTACTGATAACATGTCCTCTGCATTCAGTGTGATCAGACACACCACTTACTGATAACATGTCCTCTATGCTTACTGTGATCAGACACACCACTTACTGATAACATGTCCTCTATGTTCAATGTGATCAGACACACCACTTACTGATAACATGTCCTCTATGTTCAGTGTGATCAGACACACCACTTACTGATAACATGTCCTCTATGTTCACTGTGATCAGACACACCACTTACTGATAACATGTCCTCTATGTTCAATGTGATCAGACACACCACTCACTGATAACATGTCCTCTATGCTCACTGTGATCAGACACACCACTTACTGATAACATGTCCTCTGCATTCAGTGTGATCAGACACATGATTTACTGATAACATGTCCTCTATGTTCAATGTGATCAGACACACCA
>NC_056748.1:274219206-274371706 GCF_019279795.1 Protopterus annectens
AAGAGCTTAAATATGTCTCACAGATATCAGCCACAAAGATAGGTTTAAATATATTTAATAATAAATAATAAAAGAACAAGACAATACTCAGTAAGTAATCAGTTACATCAGAGTTCAAAATCACAGGAAATATTTAAGCAACATTGCAGGACAGTCTCAAATAAATAAGGAAAACATCTAAGATATACTTTACTATATTACTATCTGAATCTAAAAGAGTTACTATGCCCTAAAATCTTACTTACAGCAAGGCAAGGTGAGGGGATGTTTCTCAGCTGATGCTGTCAGGTCAAAGACAAATACAAAATGCCCTGTTTCTCTCCCTCAGAGAGTTCTTAAATTAATATCAAATATTACTGCTGGGTTAGCTTGGATTACATCACTTTTTGTCACCTGACTTTAGTTCCCAAGCCAAACCCTCAGTGTCAGAAACTACCAACATTTAACATCTCCCTGTGAAAATAAATAGCCTTCAGATGCTTGCAACTGCTAGAGGACATAAAACAATAAAACACTTACAAAACAACACAGAGAGTCCCCTAGTGTAGATATCCTGTCTTCTGTTGACTGAAACTGAAAGATAACTTGTATAACACAATTGTAAAACAATTTAAACTATTTTTGAAGTTTTGCAAGTTAACCCTGTATGTTCTAGTTTCCACTGTAAAAACATATACATTCACACAATTACAATGGTTTATACACATGTATCTTCTAAGCTAGCTGTGGTTACATTTTAGTTCAGTACAAACATACAGTTCTAACACAGTTGTAGCACAAGCATCTTACATGAAGCATGTTGGCATTCATAAATGGCATATAAACACTTACAAAATTCCAGAAAGCTGGGTTGGCAGCAACTCTTTCTGTCACACTTCTATATAAATCATATTAATATTCTCAAATAAGATATACTTATTTACAAAATTCCAGATGGTAGTATCTCCTTCTGTTACATTTCTATAAAAATCATATTAATATTCACAATTTTTTTTTAAATTTTATTTATCATTTGTTGACCGGGAAAGTCCGACTAGGTTCCACAGAGCCTGTTTTCAGTGGAGGCCCTGGTAGAAATGTTCCAGATGCATGTCTTTGTAATGTGGGAGGAAACCTGAGTACCCAGAGGAAACCAAAGCGAACACAGGGAGAACATGCAAACTCATAAAATTCATTATCAAATTACATAGAATTATTTACAAAATTCCAGCTAGCTGGGCTGGCAGTATTTCCCTTTGTCACATAAGCCTTCAAAACAATCACAGATCAAATCCAAAGAAATTCTGGAACTCCACCTCAACTTTTATTAACCCCATTACCATAAACAACCCCTACCCATTCCCCGAAAAAACAGCCAGTGAAGTAGCCACCCTCTTTAACTCACACTTCATCGACACAATAGCTAACCTCACCGCTACCTTTCCCCAGACTAACTCTAATACTCTCATCCACTAATTCCTCCTCTACAGGATACCACAACCCCATCCCCACCCCCCTTTTCTTTCTCCCCCATACCTATCACTATGATAACTAAACTTCTCCTAAAACTGAAAAATGAGTCCAGTGCCCCTGACAACTTACCCCCAGAGTACCTCCAAATGTCAGCTAGATCCATTGCCTATCCCATCAACATACTTCTCAATAGATCCCTCCCATGAGTCCTATGTTCCCACTATCTGGAAAAAAGCATATATTCTTCCTCTCCACAAAGGTGGCAATAATACGTATACCTCTAATTTCTGACCCACTGCTTTTCTCTCTCCCATCTCTAAAATCTTGGAAAATTGTATCCATTATCAGTTTCTAAACCAACTCCTCTCCCCAACTCAACATGGCTTTAGACCAGGTCACAGCACAACTACTACTCTTATCTCCTTTATGGACACAGTCAATCAAGCTAGAAACTCTGACAAAATTGTATCCTCACTCTGTCTCCACCTCTCAAAAGCTTTTGATACAGTCTCTCACCCTCTACTCCTCAGTAAACTCTACAATCGAGGTATCTCACCCAAACTGTAAAATGGTTTGCTAACTATCTAAAAACAGACAACAAGCAATTAAATGGCTCAACACCTTCTCCCCATTTCTTGAATCTCCTACAGGTATTCCTCAGGGCTCCATCTTAGGATCCCTTCTTTTCAGTATTTTTATAAATGACTTTCACTCCACTCTTAAAAATGGATCTGTTATACAATAGGCAGATGATTCAACTATTATCTGCTCTGCTAAATCAACAGCAGAAGTTCTGCAAATAACCTAGAATGCTATTACTGCTACTGAAATGTGGATGGTCAGTAATCAGCTAACCCTAAACCCCAACAAAACCAAACTGCTACTATTTACTCCGAAGAAAAATTTCTCTGTAAACAAGTCAGATTTCACCATTCATTCTCAAAATAAAACCACTATAGAGATTTTCTCCCACACTAAATTATTAGGCTTTACTCTAGATGAAAAACTAACATTTGACCTCCATATTCACAACAATATCAAAAAACACACCAAAAACTAGACATCCTCTAGCAACATAAACACTTTCTTATCTGCTCTACTAAACGAACACTGGCCTTAACCTTTCTCCTACCCTCTCTATTGTATGGTACTCCCCTCCTTACCAATATCCACTCCTTCCTAAAAACCAAGCTTGATTCTTGTTATAACAAAGTCGCCTAGTTTGTAACCAATGCAAAATACTCTTCCAATCACTGCATCTCCCAACAATCACTTAACTGGATTGAACTTCCACATCATCTAACCTATCTACAACTAATCACAGCACACAAAACAATTTACAGACCCTCAGACTGCCCAGCCCTGTCTTCAGTTTATCCCACTATTAACCAAACAGGCCAGTCAGATCTGAAAATGAACTTCTCCTACAAGTAGACAAGCCAAAACTCCCAGCTGGTGACATGCTTTATTCCTTCACTGTTGCCAAGCTATGGAACTCTCTCCCAACTGCTATTAGAGCCTCCAGCAATATTTCCTACTTCAAAAAATCTCTGCAGCAACACTTCTCTACCCTTTGGCTATGCAGATGTCACAATTCTCATCCATCCATACCCTGATTTCCCCACACCCTAATTAATATTCACCTTAATTGACATATTCGCCTGTTCATCTTCCTTTATCACTCATTAGATCACATATAAGTTACTTATCTGCATCTCACTATCTATACCTTACCATCTACCCATGCCTCACTAACAAGTATTGACACTTTTACACACTGCCCTGCACTGTTGTGCTGGGTGATACTCTTAAAGCACCTTATAAATATTTCTACAAGACTGCTTTTACCACTGTAGTAACTTGAAATGTACAAAAATACATGTACTTAGCTGTATGCATCTGAACTGCATCATTCTGTTTTTGTATAATATTTTTATGTTTTTTGCATAATACTGTTTGCATCTATTAGAATCTTATGTACTATCATACTAACTATTTTTAGTGGAGCTTTTCTCCCCGGGTCTCCACTGAAAATGGGCTCTTTTGGCCAAGTGGACTTTCCTGGTAAAAAAAACAAAACAAATAAATAAATAAGAAGAAACATATCTTGCTAGTGCTTTAACCATACATATTATAAAATGTTGATAAACAAGCACCCAGTGCCGGGTTAGTTTCTTTGCCTTCTGCCTGTTGGGTGCCAGGATAGGCTCTACTTCTCCCAAGACTGGATTAAGTGGTTAATCAGAAATAAATGAATGAAAAAAATGAAAGAATGAATGAAATCCACAAATATGTTAACTAAGAAACATAAGCTAAGGGGTAAAATTTATAGTCAACCTTTTATTTTCATTGTTAGCAACCTATAGCTGATTGTTACTACTATGTTACTAAAATTTAATAAATTGTTTTCTAGCCCTGAGGTGCTTTTCTCCCCGAGTCTCTGCTGAAAATGAGCCAAAAGCTCAGCCAGACTAACCCAGTTAACAAATGTAAAATAAATAAATAAATAAAATCAATGCACGACTTATTTTCACAGCAACATGTATAAGTCACCAAGACATAAATGTGGACTTATTCTGTATAGCTAAAATAATGCTATCCTTTCACTGCCTCTCACTTTGACAGTAATACCTTCAGCCTGTTTATTTGCATATCTGTAAAGTCTTTCATCTATAGCAATGGCTCACATTCTCTGCCTAATATCCTTTTTTAAAAATATGACGTTGTTTCACTTTCTGTGTGCCTCCATTACATGTGGCATTGATGCCAGTATCTTGGGCATTTGTGTGACATGAATACATTGATCAATATGCATAAATGGATATCTTATATCTGCTCTATGTATTACTATGGTTATATATTTTCCTGAAGCATTTCTATAACTTTGATATAGTTTAAATAACAGACTAATATAAGGCTTGGGTGGCTGCGGTGGTGCAGCGGTTAGCGTTGCCGCCTCACAGCAAGTTGCTCTCCAGTTCAATCCTCGGCTGGGGTGCCTTCTGTGCGGAGTCTGAATGTCCGCCCTGTGGTCGCGTGGGTTTTCTCCGGGTGCTCCAGTTTCTTCTCACATTGCAAAGAGATGCTGTAGGTGGATTGGACACTCCAAATTGGCCCTAGGTGTGAGTACGTGCGTGTGTGTGGCTTCTGTGGAAGGTTGGGCGTTGGGCTGGCAACTCAACACTGTAAAACTCCACTGCCAATCATGAGCAGACAGATGATCTGCTGTGGCGACCCCTAAATGGGAAAAGCTGAAAGAAGAAGAAGAAGAACAGACTAATATAAGGCACTTAACGCAAACTGAAAATGTTATAGATATCACAAGAGCTCAGCAACTGCAAAGTAGGGCTAATGTATTGACTGATGCAGTTTAACTATGACATGCTTTAGTTTATGAGAAATGAATCATCCTGTCAGAAAGTCTTTACACCTGCCAGGTCATGGTCTTTCCAGTGCAGTCAACATGCATTACAAGTGAGTCTTAAATAGTTTAATTTGCATTTAGGTCCCAGTGATCTAACAGCAAGCAACACTCATTGTATGTACTTGTAAAATATATATTGAAAGAGAATAAAAGTCTTATGGCATGTTTTCTTTTATCCAGTGATATTTTTCAATATACAAGGCAGCAATATATTTTTATTGACTTTCCTATAACAGCATTAATCTTCATTTAAGACAGTTCATTTCTTCCTGATAATTCAAAGACAAAGCTTATGAGAAGTCAAATCATTTCTCAAGGTCACTCTGCACTGCAAGCTTAGAACAGTTGCAAAAACACATATAAATACATGCATTTACACATACAACACCATGTTTTCTAAGCTCTCAGTATTTTAACATGCAATGTGCATTACTGTTAGAGTAAGGGTGTGTGCTGAACGCTGCAGTATGATTGGCTTTTAAAGTTTTCCCTCTTTCCCAAATGTTGATCATTCATGGAAATAGCATATATACTTTCTTAGAGTTTTGGGGGACCCTACTCCTCACATCATGGTGAAAAAAATATTTCTAGCAGTACTTTCCTTTGTATATAACCGGCATCTATCATTGCATTAGGTCTGTACTGCTTAGATGTGAAAAGTTGTATGTCAATTTGCCATAGTAGAATCCACATATACCACATATGCACATATTTGGGTCAAACCTGAAAATACATGCTTTGTATTGTACATCTCTGTTAAACAAATACATAAATTAGCCGTATGGCACTGATTTACTGATTTTAGCAAGCATAATGACTTATGTAACACAAAAAGAATTTACTTTGGTATGCAAGTTTACATATTGTGGTATAGTGCCTTCTATCAATCACTATCTGGTATGTGGAACTATTGTGTTTTGGCATTGTGAGAGGAAGAATTCCACATGCATGCCTAAATTGGATGATATTCTGCCCCTCTCCTGTTTAGTTTAATTTCACCTGTATATAAGCCTCAGATTTGAACATTTTTTTGTCTCAATTAACCAGAGCTGCTCTATGTTTGGCATCCTTTGCCAGAAGTCCAGAAAGTTTCTGCTTGAATCCAAGCCATTTAAACATAAGAACAAGAATTTATGCTTATTTTTACTTTGATCTGTACTTTTTCATCTGCATTTTTACAGTTTTACTGCATTAATGTGTGCCCTTTTGAATGTTTTTAATGTCTGTGCCTGCTTATTACCTGCACTTGTTTTGCACAAAATACTGCTTAGATTAGCATGTACTAGATCCAGGCTTACTGAATCTAGCCTATTTTTCATATGTTTGAACTCGGATCCAGCTATCTTACAATAATAAGGGCTCCCCTACTCCCTTGTGGCAGAAGACTGTGGATATAGCCTTGTCTGAGCTGGGGATTGCTGGAGGAAGGATCATTGTGTGATTTCCTATTGGCAGACTAGCTTAAAAATGTTTAATTTTGCCTGTATATAAGCCCAGCATTTGCACATAGCTATACACTGCACAGTGGGGGTTAGCAGTGCCTTGTACAGCTGCAGACCCCTAGAAATAACTTTTTTCCTAGTATCCAGTCAGTGAAACCCTCTTATTTCCCTGTTGCTCTTTGGGAAACTCTGCTGCACACTTCTGCACTGTGGGCAACTCAGCTGAACACTGAGCAGTTTTGCCCCACTTTTCAGCCCTGATCTTCTACAGAATTAAGTCCACTTGTTAATCCCAGAGCAATAGCTGATCTAATTTGTCCTCTCACAAACTAGTACTTAGAAATTACCTGTTACTACGGACAGTCAGTTTCCCAACATTTCTCCAGCCAGCCTGATTGACATGGGCATCCTAAAGCAATGTAGCAATTGCCTCATGTATACTGACAGCCACCTACTCCTAAAGCAAACAAATACTGTATGTGAGAGATGCAAGTATACCATGAAACTTGAATCAGTCCTCTCACGTAATAATAAACAAGACACCAAACAGGTTGTAAGCACACACAGCTCTCCTCTTATGCAAGATAAAGTCAAGACACATAAACACACATACTCAGAGATACTCACCAAGAGCCTACCAAAACACCAGAGACATCACAAGTGCAAACAACCCACACATACTGGTACATGAACAGAATCCACCATTACACATAACAGCATGCATATCAGTGTCTCAGCTGTTAAGCACCTAAGGCAAAACACCTCAAAACCAAATGTCCTGGTCATAGGCCACTCAACAGTGAGACACACAGATGTCCCCCTCTCTAGGATGGACAAGGAGAAGGTCACGGTCAGCTGCCTGTCAGATGCCAGGATCCATCAGGTCATGCATGCACTCAAGTCACTCAGCAACAAATATTATTAAGACTCTGTCATAGTACATGTTGGTGTGAATGACTTGAGACATACCTTTGTGGACTATACGAAGACAGACATGATAGAACTCTCAGATTATGTGTTCTAGGCAGGTATGTCCCTAGCCCTAAGCAACATTCTACCTTCACCTAGGATGAAGCCACAATACAGACAAAAATTATTAATTTCAACAATTGGCTTAGCTTCTGGTGTCACTCCAAGGGGATCCAATATCTCTCAGCCTGGGAAGACATGTTTGACAAACCAAGATTCTTTACCAGAGATGGCTTTCACCTGTCTCCTCAAGGCTTTTGTATACTGGCAAAGATACGTGCCTCCCCAATAGTGCCCTTTTTAGGCTGCGTCAAACCAATGAAACGTCTGACACAAAAAAAATCCACTAGAGACAAACTCAGGTCATGCTGCTTAATGCTAGGAGTCTAAACAGTAAACTACAGCCCTTACTGGAAGATGCTGACATCTGTGCAGTCACTGAGACTTGGTTCAAGGCCACAGAGTGCACCCCGGCCATATAAGGGTACAATGCTTTTCACACATTCAGACCCCAAAATGAGTGTGAAAGAACCAAAGGTGGAGGTTCATAGGTTTTAAAGGTAGGTACTAGGCTATTGGCCCTAGGGCCTATATAAACCTAGCCCAAAAGGTATCCTGGTTTTTGCCACCCAAGAAAATTATTTTCCTGTGCCCCTGTTGAGCAGAGCCCCAGAGGTGATCCTCGGGGTGAATTTCCTATTTCCCATCCAATCAAGATTTTTCTTGAAGAGTACTAATGAAGAGCTTTGTTTGATATAGATAGGTAGTTTGTTCCAGACTATGGGAAGTCTCTGGGACAGGAATCTATCCCTTCAGCATGTTCTGTTTATTGTGGTGACAAGGTTTAGGTCCCTAGAGTATGTAGCTCGGAGGGATTGGGATTTCTTTAAGTGGAGCATGTCCAACAGCTCTGGGTCTGACATACCTTTGTATGTTAGGCAGAGATCGCCTCTGAGTAGGGGATATGTGACAGAGTAAAGCTGGAGTTTTTTGAGACGGCCTGTGTAGGACATCTGTTTGAGGCCGGTAATCCTCTTTGTGAGGTATTTCTGCGGCCTTTCCAGTTGTTGTAGATGTCCTGTGAGGTACATACCAAAAGGGGCATTGTACTCTATAATGGGTCTAATGAGTGATGAGTAGAGGTGAACAATGACCTCTTTCTTCCTGGATGAGAAACCTTTTGTGATGAGGTGTGCCATGTAGACAGATTTCCTGACTACTGTGGCAATGTGATTATCAAAGGAGAGACTACTGTCCACCTGTGTCTCAAGGTCTCTTATCACACTTTCGGTGTTAAGTAGACTACCACCTATGCGGTAGCTTATGGGTACAGAGTTTTTACCAAAGAGGATGACAATACACTTTTTGGCATTGAGCTTGAGGCCATGGCTTTGACACCAGCCATCTGTCTCCGAGAGGCCCTTATGTAGGATGTCCACATTGTTAGGGGTTTCGATTATGGCTCCTAGTTTGCAGTCATCTGCAAACTTCGTTAGCCAAAGATCTTCTGTGTTAGCCTGTACTTCAGAAAAGTAGATACCAAACAGGAGAGGACCCAGGACTAAACCCTGTGGTACTCCACCTGTCACTGGTCTGAAGGAGGATTTGGAGTCTGCTACTTTCACAGTGTGGGTTCTGTCAATGAGCCATTTGGCAACCCATCTTGTGACATAGGGATTTATACCTAGTTTAGAGAGTTTATCTATAATTCCAGAGTGGGGGATGGTGTCAAAAGCCTTGGCAATATCGAGATAGGCTGTGTGAACCACTTTACCCTCATCTACGGCTTTGGTGACTGCTTCAAAGAAGTCTATCAGGTTTAGGAGACATGATCTGCCTTTTACAAACCCGAACTGAGTGGGATCCAGAGTTTGGAGATTACCAATGTCTTTGTTTATAAGTTCCATGATGATACATTCCATGGCCTTGCAGACCAGGCTCATTAGGCTAATGGGGAGGTAGTTCCCGGGGTCCGTGGTGGCTCCACCTTTGTGGAGTGGGATAACTGTTGCTGTGCACCATTCAGTGGGCACAAAGCCTGAGGTGAGGCTATGACTGAACATGGTGCTTAGGTGGAGTGCCAGTTCATTCTGTAGTTCATGTAGAACGCAGCCTGGGATGTTGTCAGGTCCCATGGAAGCTGTGTTCTTGGCTTTGGTGAGTGTGGTTTTTACCTGTGCAGCCGTGATTACAGGAACTTTGCATTCTTCCAGTATAGAGATGGGCCCTTTAGGGGGTGACAGAGGGGTAAAATTAGCACTGAACCTATCTGCCAAGATGTTGGCAATATCAGTTGACTCTGTATATTTAGTGCCATTGTGCTGTAACTCAGAGCAGATCTGAGTGTTGCCATTGAGATTCTTGACATAGCTATAGAATGCTTTGTGGTTGTCTTCAGAATCAGTGGCGATTTTGGTTTTGTAACTAGCTTTGGAGGATTTTATGAGGGATCTCAGCTTCTTACTGAGGCTGACCGGGGAGTTTCTCCAATCATGGGATTTTACTCTTTTCTGCAACAGTTTCTTTCTTCTGTTGTAGACTTTGTTTATGGCAGGGGACCACCAGATTGCTTCCTTTTTTTGGAGGATAGCATCTTGGTTCTCTTAAGGAAACCACGATCCATGCACTCATGTAAGTGCTTATAAAGTGCATTTGTGTAGGATTCAGCAGTCGTACCTCTATTGTCCATTTGCATGGGTGTCGTGAAGTTTGCCACTTCTGACTTAAGAAGCGTGAAGTTGGCTTTGGAGAAAATGTTTATGGTGGTTTCCCTAATGGGGGTGGGGGCAGGATGTGGATGTCTAGGGTGATTAGCTTGTAGTCGGATCTGACTAAAAAGGAATTAACTCTGGTGTGGAACACCAGTTGCCCATGTTGGTAATGACCAAGTCTACGATATTGCTGCCCCTGGTGGGGGTGTGGATAAGATGATCCAAGGCATTGAAATTTATGAATTCCAGAAAACGTTGAGCAAAAGAGTTGGTACCCTAATATTTTTCAGTGTATCAAGAAATGAAGAGTGGGAATCCTGGGGCATGTTGGGGGATCTGTAGCAAGTTACAATTTGGATTGTGGTCTTACCCAGAGTTAGTTGCACTCGGATAATCTCAGATGCATTATGCTGAGCAACTAGCCTGGAGGCGTGGATATCCTAAATGAATATGGACACGCATCCGCCTTTAGTGTTTCAGTCCAGGTTAGGTGGCCGAAAGATGTGGTAAGAATTATTGCCTGGTAATGCAGGGGTGCTCTCTGGTGCCTTGAACCACGTCTCTGTCACTGCACAGATGTCGATATTTTCCATTTTAAGGAGTGCTTCGAGTGAATGCATTTTGAGATTTAGACTTTTAGCATTGAGTAGCATTACCCTCAGATTTTGCTTGCTTGTACCTGTTATGGTGGTGAATTTGTCATTTGAACCTTGCCTAAAAAAGGCACTATAGGGGTGGCAAGAGCCTTAGCCAGTATCCTGAATCCCAAGGGCGAAAGGTGTAGGCCATCTCTGGCAAAGCATCGTGGTCTGTTGATCATGTCATCCCAGGTAGACAGATACTGGACCCCTCAGAATGACACCAGAAGCTTAGCCAATTGTTGAAGTCAATCATTTTGTCCTTGTACTGTGGTATCATTCTGGGTGATGGCAGGATGCTACTCAGGGCTAGGGTCATACCTGCATGGGCTACAAGATCGGAGAGCTCCTCTATGTCTCTTTTCATGTAGTCTAGGGAGGTACGTCTCAGGTCATTCACACCAACATGGACAATGACAGAGTCATATTTGTACTTGTCGCATGACCTGAGTGTATGCATTGCGTGGTGGATCCTGGCACCCGACAGGCAGCTGACAGTAACTTTCTCCTTGTTTAGCCTGGTGAGTGGAACATCAATGTGCCTGACTATAGAGTGTTGGGTACGTTGTTATGCCTTATGGTCTGTGGTTGAGTGGCACACTGAGTTTATGGGCTACGTGTCATTTGGGTTGTGTTGGGGGGTGGAGGTTGCTTGCATTTCTACTTTGGAGGTCTCTGTTGCTTGAGCAGATTTTTATTGAGAGCCTCAGTGAATGTAGGTGTGTGTTTTGTGTTTCTATGTGTCTGCTTTGATGGTGTAGGTTTTGAGGGACTATGTGATTAGTGTGGTGTGGTGCAAGTGTTTACCTTCTCCTCTTGAATGTCTAGTCCAGTCTTGGGTGAAGAGAGCTTTGCTTCCAGTTTGGCTATATAAGTGCATCTCTCACAGGTTGTAGTGTTGGGTGGTAGGAGGAGAGGGTTGTCTGTGTACATTAGGCAATTGCTGCATTGCCCCAAGATGCCCAGATTCATCAGGTAGACAGGAGAAAACACAGGGAGCTGACCCTTAGACATGCCTGTATAGGTGCTTATTTATTAAGTACTAAAAACTGTTTTCCTCTAGACAAGTGAGGAAAGTTGAGTGCTGTAGTAATTTGTAGCTCATTTAGTGCTTACAACAAGTTCTGGACAAGTGCTGAGCACAAAGAAACAGATTTGAGTGCTAAAACTAAAAAACTGGCTAGTTTTAAGGGAAAATTTAAAGAGCAGACTTTATGGTGCCGGGAATAGTTTAACCCTAGTTAAGCGGCGATGCATAAAGTGTATTTTTTTATATAACAGTAGCAAATGAGCAAACTGATTTAAACAAATTAACCAATTAACCTATAAAAAGCTAAAAACTGAGCCTCGTTGCAGCAGTCTTCAATCAGGCAAGTTCTAAATGCACACTCCACTAGGGTGCAGGGGAACCTTCTCCAAAAAAAGATGGTCTGGATTAGTGCTCAAGTTATACAACCAAAGCTAGATTCAGCAGGTCTGAATTTAGTCTATGCTATAGCAAACAAGGTGTACCAATTTCAGAAAGAAACAGTTCAAATAAGCAGGCACAATAAGCCTTTAACCAGAAACTCCCAGCTCAGAAGGGCAGAATCTACCATCTCCTCCCACACGAGTGCAGACCACACCTTCTTAATGTAAATTAACTGGCCTGAAGCCCAAGTGCTTAAACCAGAACTAATACACTTTTAGAATAATAGACACTAAGCCTTCAATCGGCAACTCCCAACTCAGAAGGATGTAAGCTACCTGTCCTGCCACAACAGTGCAGACCACAAACCTTCTTAATGTAAAACAACTGGTCTGAAGCCCAAGTCCTTCAACCAAAGGCTTAGAATAACAGTTACAATTTAATCAGGCTACTAACAAGCAGTAATAAATGTAGCAGAATAAATGCAATTAAGTACTGTTAAGAACAGGCAGCAAAAGCAAAACAAAGTAATAAAGTAGGAAGAAATACAAATACAGTAAAAGCAGATGAATAAAGTGCAATTTTTTTAAATAACAATAGAAAACAAGTAAATTTATTTAAACAAATTACCCAATTAATCAGTAAAAAAGCTCAAAACTGTTCCAGCAGCCTTCAATCAGACAAGTTCTAACTACACACTCCTGCCACTATGGTGCAGGGGAACCTTCTCCAAAAAAGATGGCCTGGATTAGTGCTCAAGTTATACAAACAAAGCTAGATTCAGGATATCTGAATCTAGTCTATGCTACAGCAGACAAGGCACAACCAATTTCAGAAAGAAACAGTTCAAATAAGCAGGCACAATAAGCCTTTAACCAGAAATACCCAGCTCAGAAGGGCAGAATCTAGCCTCTCCTCCCACAAGAGTGCAGACCACAAACCTTCTTAATGAAAAATAACTGGCCTGAAGCCCAAGTGCTTTAACCAGAACTAATACACTTTTAGAATAACAGACACAGCCTTCAATCAGCAATTCCCAACTTAGAAGGATGTAAGCTACCTGTCCTGCCACAACAGTGCAGACCACAAACCTTCTTAATGTAAAACAACTGGTCTGGAGACCAAGTGCTTCAACCAAAGGCTTAGAATAACAGTTACAATTTAATCAGACTGCTACCAAGCAGTAATAAATGGAGCAGCATAAATGCAATTGAGTACTTTTAAGAAGATGCAAAAGCAAAATAAAGTGCATTTTTTTAAGTAACGTGCAAGGAGAGAGGAAGTAGTAGCAGAAGAAATTCAGAAAAAATCAAGGTTAAGAACCTAAGTGGGTTGGCCTTCTCAAATGTTCTCTCTGTATTAAGAAGAGTGAACACCAGACTGGGAGGGGCGTCCCAGATCAAATTTACAGTAGGGGTGGGCAAATGCAAAGCCACCAACTATAACACCACCACAAGAATAGGGTGGGGGGAGGGGAAAAAACTGCTTCAGGACAGATGAGAGAAGGTGTATCCACTTTCATTAAATCCAAATACACCTCAAGACTGGTGAAACAGTACAACTCTCTTGACATATTCCAGGTCCAAATAACTAAGTAAAATACCCTACCACATCATAGCTAGCTACAGGCCCCCACCATGAACCAGGAGAAACACACTGCTTACCTGGACTTGCTAGAGTCGTTCAATATACAGCCAAACACCTTGGTCATGGGAGACTTCAACTACCCGTCCATTGATTGGGTGACTTACACAAGCGCAAACACAATTGCTCTGAGGTTCCCGGACTTTATTAATTCAAATGTCATGGAACAATTAGTCTGCACCCCCACAAGGGGCTAAAAATGTCTCAGACCCAGTACTCACCAACATGGGGGGGTCACTGCTCTACCCCCAGTCTTTCCCTCCCTGGTTAAGTCAGACCATAAATCTGTCTTGTTTGAAGTAAAGATCAGATCTGACTCTCCTACAGGAGCAAAAAAACTGAAAAATGTCTCCAAAGCAAACTACATCCTACCAAATTATGGCATAAAAGGTTTCAAAGACCCTGTTAACATAGCCAACAATGATTCCTATGCATAGGAGTACACAAATACCATATATAGCCAGTCACTTAAACAACTGTACTGACTCATCTGTACCTGGCAGAACTAAAACCAGGTCCTCTCAAAAAAAAAGCCACCCTGGTGGACTGGAAGTGTAAATAAGTTATATAACAAAAGAAAGAAAATGATATCTAAGAACAAGAAGGAACCTACTCAGCAAAGGAAGAGTACCTTCCACAGCTTAAACAAGCAAATTAGAAACCTTGTGAAGACGTCTAAAGCTAGTTTTGAGATTAAATTAGCATCCCTGGCTAAAGACAACAATAAGGCATTCTTTAGCTATGTCCAAAACCTAAAAGGGAATGTCCGTCTCTGTGCAGAACTTATATTGGCTGGCACTACTCACACTGAACCTGAAGAAATTGCCAACCTGCTAGCTGACAGATTTGGCAATAATTTCACCTCCCTGTCCCAACCAGCCATACCCCTAGCAATCCATGACACCAGTCCTATACTGAATATCTCCAAAGAATAGGTCATACAAGCACTCTCTGAGGCCAAAAATACTGCCTGTATGGGACCAGATAACATCCCAGGCTGCTTACTAAACAATCTAAAACAAGACCTAGTGGAATCACTTAGCACTCTTTCTAACCACAGCCTGAGCACTGGTTTTGTGCCAGTGGAGTGGAGAACAACAACAGTAATCCCCTTACACAAAGAGGGTCCATCAACCAACCCTAGAAACTATAGACCCATTAGCCTGACCAGCCCTGTCTGCAAGGCCATGGAAAGAATCATCATGTACCTTATCAACCAGGACATAGGCAACCTTAAAACTCTTAACCTGACCCAGTTTGGTTTTGTCAAGGGTAGATGTTGCTTATTAAACCTTGTGGACTTCTTTGAGAATGTCACCAAAGCTGTGGATGAGGAGAAAGCAGTACATACCGTCTATCTTGATTTAGCCAAGGTGTCTGACACAATTCCCCAATCAGGGATCATTGAGAAATTCTCCCAGCTGAGTATTAACCCATACATCACTAGATGGGTAGCAAACTGGCTCACCAATAGATCATAACTGTCAAAGTTGGGGAGTACACTTCCGCCAGTATACCATTTACCAGTGGTGTACCACAAGGAAAGGATCTGTACTTGCCCCTCTACTGTTTGGAATTTATTTCTCTGAAGTCCAGGCAAAAGTAGATGACCTATAGCTTACCAAGTTTGCAGGTGACTGTAAACTGAGCACAATCATAGAGTCCCTCAATGATGTCAACATATTACAGAAGGGACTGACACACACAAATGATTGGTTCCAAAGCCAGGGACTAAAACTAAATGCAAAAAAATGACTCGTCCCCTTTGGCAAAAAAGTAGCCCCTGCTATTTACAATATAGATAGCACCCGTTTAAGCTCAAACCCAGTGGTGTGAGACCTGGGAACACAGGTTGATAGCCATCTAAACTTCGATCACCATGTGTCCATAGTGGTAAGGTAAGCCTTCTACACTGCACATCTCATAAATAATGGCATCATATCCAAGACCAAGGAGGTCATAACTCCACTGTACTTGACCCTTTTCAGACCACTAATTCAGTACAATTCTCCTCTCTGTAAGTACCTCATCAGACACCTGCAGCAGCTGAAGAGACCACAGAGGTTTCTAGTCAAGAGAATTCAGGGTCTCCAAAACATGACCTACATGGAAAAATTGAAAGCCCTGTCACTGTACTCTGTATCATACAGGCTGCTGTGAGGTGACCTGTGCCTGGCCTACAAAGCAGTCTCTGACCCCATCCTAATGGAAATCCTGCACATCCACAAATCAAATGGAATAAGAGTCACTCGCTCCAGGGATCTCAACCTAGCCTGTGACATTAACAGAACAGATATCGCTCCCACAGATTGCTGCTCTTCTAGAATAACCTTCCACTTCATGAGAAGCAGAACTCCTCAATGACCCTATTTAAGCACAACCTTGACAATTGGATGGGTAACTGTAAATTCATCCCAGGGGTGACACCTATGTCCATCATGGACAAGGACAGTCAGTGCTAATCATAGAATCACTCTGCAAACAACCACCATCTAGCTATGATCAATAAGGGTGCACATTTTTTTCTTTACATGCCTAGCCTTTTAAAGGCCCTGAAGCCATTAGCCTAGTAACCACCTATCAGCCTATGAACCTATAAAAAGAGAGCTGCAGAAAGAGAGAGAGGCTGAGGAAAAAAGGCCTGAAATATGTGAAAGAGTGAGGCTGAGGGAGAAAAAGCAACTGGGATTCCATGTGGCTAGACATGAAACTTCTAACCAGTGTCTACATGTGTTCTGTTGTAGCTAGTAACATGTTTTAGTGGTGGGAAGTTTTCCATCATTGAGAAAATGGGCTAGAGTCTTGAGACATTAAGTTAAAATGGTGAATGAAGTTAAAGCTGTGTTTTTAATGAGCTAATAATTTCCCCAAAAAATAATCTGGCAGTTAAATTTGACAAAATTAAATTTTTGTTACTGGTAACCACAATGAGAATGTACAGAAATACTCTGAGTTACTATGAGTTTGACAAAAAGTGACTTTCAGAGCATATTTTCAAATGGGGGAGGGGCGCTTTCCTAAAAAAAAAAACATTGCTGAATGGGTTCCTGAGAGCTAGTTCAATAGTGTATTTTAAAAATGTTTTGTGAATCATGGTTGCAAGCTAAGGAGCTTTTTTTAACAGAAACAATGTCACTAAACCCAGAGTGGAATGCGAGTTTTAATTGGTTCTTGTTAAATTATGCTGACACTCAAAGTAGAGAGCCAAGAACAGAAACTTGACTCAGTAGCTCAACAGATCTCTCTCACACACACACACACACACACACGCACACTCTCTCTCTCTCTCTCTCTCTCTCTCTCTCTCTCCTTCACTTTGATTCTTTGCCAGTCAGAAGGCTATTGGTTCTGTTCATATACCAGACTACTGGATTAATGTATGTCTAGAAGTTACTATAGCAGATTAAGGTGATGAGCTGATGATTTGCTTCTAGTAGTCCTGGGTTTGATTCCTTCATTCTCCATTTCCTTATTGTGTTATTGTGAGCAAGTCACTTAACCAGTGTTCTGGGATAATTGGGAAGTTGGACTAGGCTTCTTAGTGCTTTCCTCAATAGCATGCTTTGCAAGTACCTATGAAAAGAAAAGTGAAGTAAGTGAAATGATTAGTAAACAAAAGGTTACAAAATATATGAAAAACGGCAGTAGAATGACACGCACTGTCAAATGTTTTAACAAAGTGACATGAAATTACTGAAACACTGTTTTCCTAAGATGTGCATTTTATAGATGTGCATAGTGAATATCCTAAGTTACTGAAAGAAATAAACTGGGAAAATATTTTTCAGCATAAAATTTCTGATCATTAATAGTGTTGAAAGAAGGTGCTGAAGGTTGGTATATACAAGTAGTAGGCATTACAATTTTTTTTGTGAAATCTTAAATTATGAAAAAGTCACACTGCAATTTAAATGCAGAAGTAAAACCAATGAGTTGACATTTACAGTGCTTTAAATTTCCTTATAATTTGGGGATCCCCATTGCTGAAAGAAACTGAATTGTGGCAGTCAATAGCATTGTTCTGAAATGATGGTGGAAAAGATGCTAAGGAAAATTATTGCCCTGACTGTATAATATCAATCAGTTCTGAAGTGTGTGCATTTGAAAATGATGAATGCACTGTGTGTTGTAATTTAACGTAAACAGTATGTAAGATGTATTCATGCTTCTCAAGCTAATGGTCCAACAGTATGGTGCTTCTAAACAGTATAAACTATTAATATTTCTACATTGTATTAGTTTCACTGTGACTATACAAGAAAATGAATATTGTGGTATATTAAAAAAAAAGTCTACTGGGGAAATTTTGTGACATTTAAATGAGCTATATATTTATAAAGGGAACACAAGCAAATGGAAAACTTTGAACTTAAAACCAAAAGCTTTACTTGTTACTGGTGAAAATTGAAAACCTTGACTAAAGAAAAACATGTGTTTGGCTGAATGACATTGGATGTATCCAAAGGTGAATTATGATTTACTGAGTACTTTCATCTCTATAGTAAGCAGGTTTCATCAGAATAAATAATATAAAACCAACAGCAATATACATACTAAAAAAACAACTGTCATGCCAAACATAACAATTCAGTTACTGTTTTTTTGGCAGTAAAAATTGTGATCAATATGCAACTTACCAAAACAATCACTCATAAAAATATTAAAAGATACTGATTAAATACAATAAAAACTATTCGTAAAGATCAGCAGATCGCAATTTCAATAAACTGTTTGTAGATATACTATCATTAAGACCAGGTGAGCTCTTGGCATTTAACAATTGCCAGTATATTTCCTTTGTTGGCACTGGAACTTTTTCGAGTATAAGAACAGAAAATGTTTATAATTTCATACTCTAAATTGTCTAGGTAATACATTAATTAAATCCAATTTCTGATGCTATAAATATCATAGTAGATTTTGTTTTTTTAATGAACGTCCTTTTCCCCTACATAGAATGAAAAGCATGTTTAACAAGTTGCTTTATAAACAAACCCTGTGGTGTTACAGTTGAAATGCTCCTTACAATAAATCAAATCAGAATAACCAAGGATGGAAATCCTGTCAGTGGCATAAATATAAGAACAATAGCAATATGCTTTATGTTTTGTGATCTTCCATGTGTCTTTTAATGCCATATTTTCCATCTCAAAAATATTCTTTAGACTCTTACCTCTTTTAAAAACAAAATTTATACTGTCACCTAGCTTATGTACTAAGGTATAATTAGAACTGACCATCACATTCCAGTTCTTTTCTAAAACTGCATTCATATCATCATGTTGACTACAAAATGGTAACATCATACAACAATAATAAACTTTCGACAGGAACTTATTCTCAGTATACTTTTTAAGTACCCCCCAGTAATGATAGGACTATATCGAGTACATATTTTGGAAATATCCTCTTTTTCAACCTTTTCAAGTAATGTATTTGGATATTGAAAGGTGAAATTCCTCTTCATCTACAGCTTTCTAGCAGACACCTGAAGATTTTGGGCCAAACGTACTGGTATTTGGAACTGTTCATAATTCCCTCCACCTTGACTAAAGCCCCGGTTCCAGCTAAAGATAAGCAACCTCAAAGCATGATATTGCCATCACCATGCTTCACCATGGGGATAGTGTTCTTTTGGTGATGTGAAGTGTTGTTTTTTGCATCAAATATACCTTTTGGAATTGTGGCCAAAAAGTTCAACCTTGGTTTCATCAGATCATAACAAATTTTCCGACATGCTTTTGGAAGACTTTATGTATTGTTTTGCAAATTTTAGCTGGGCCTGGATGTTTTTCTGTGTAAGAAAAGGCTTCCATCTTGCAACCCTACCCCATAGTCCAGACATATGAAGAATAGGGGAGATTGTTGTCACATGTAGTACACAACCAGTACTTGCCAGAAATTCCTGCAGTTCCTTCAATGTTGCTGTAGGTCTCGTGGCAGCCTCCCTGACCAGTTTTCGTCTTGTTTTTTCATCAGTTTTGGAGGGATGTCCAGTTCTTTGCAACGCTCTGTTGTCCCATAGTTTCTCCACTTTTTGATGACTGTCTTCACTGTGTTCCATGGTATATCCAATGCTGTGGAAAATTTTTTGTACCCTTCTCCTGACTAATACCTTTCAACAATGAGATCCCTTTGATGCTTTGTAAGCTCTCTGTGAACCATGGCTTTTGCTGTAGCAGGCAACTGAGTAAATGTCAGAAAAATCCTACTAGGACAGCAGAACTTTATTTGGGGTTAATTAGAGTCTCTTTAATTGATGGCAGGTGTGTACCCAAGAAGACTGAATGCTGTAATTAAATTAAAAGGTGCTTCAACAAAGTATTAGTTTAAGGG
Source organism: Protopterus annectens (assembly GCF_019279795.1). Classification (NCBI taxonomy): domain Eukaryota; kingdom Metazoa; phylum Chordata; order Ceratodontiformes; family Protopteridae; genus Protopterus; species Protopterus annectens. The sequence continues at coordinate 274,239,231 of NC_056748.1, forward strand.
TGTGCACACTTATGCAACCAGCTTATTGTACGTTTTTTATTTTTTATATTTTTCCCCCCTAACAGATTTGTTTTTCAATTGAATTGTACAGGTTATAGGTCACATTAAAGGTGGAAAAGTTTTTAAATTATTTATTGTGGTCACATTTTTTATATAAAAAAACTGGCATTTTAAGGGGTGTGTACAATTTTTATATCCACTGTATGTCATAATCTTAGTAATAAGTAACTCTAAATAAGTCAAATGAGTAATGATTTTAATAAATTCACTTTCTGTAGTATAGGGATGCCATAAATTCAGATTGTCTTGAAACTGTGACACAAAGATAAAATTAGTTTCCCAGTACCACATTTAACTATACTGGCATAAAATGAGGTAAACACTGGACCCATGGCTATATCCTTCTTTTCTTTAAAGTGTTCATCATCAAAAAAGATGAAATTACTGTGCAAAACCAATTCAGTAAAAAGTGTACTATTCCTAACATTCTTATTCAATAAATACCTGTGAAAACCAGTCAAGACCAAACCCATGTGGATTACTGGGAAATAGCTTCACTACATCAGTTGTAACAAATAATATGTCAGGGTGAAACAGGACATTTCGTAAAAGTTAGAGAAAGTGCCATGAATCATGCAATATATGTCTTTTATCCAAGAAAAAAAAATCTTTAATTTGTAGTCAATAAATTTCTCTATTTTTGAAGCCGCTATAGTTTTTAGGGGTGGATCTAATGAGTATTTATGTACTTTAGGTATATCAAATGAGATAGGTATCATTGGTTTCTTATAGGTTCATATGTAAATATTAGGTTAACTGCCCTTGTGGGCCACTTAAGCATAGCCAGTTTCCCTTTTTCTGCTGGACATAATCAATCCCATTTGGTTATATATTGGTTTCACCCATCCCATGGTCAACAATTTTATATATATATATAGATATATATATATATATATATATATATATATATAGAGAGAGAGAGAGAGAGATATATACAATTGATAATTTGAGGAGACCCATGAACGGGATAAAGCAATTAGGAGCCACATCTATCCATTAATAGTACACATTCAGTCCTTCTCATGTATAGCTCTTAGAAAGGTATGCATCTGGAGCATTTCTCCCCGGCCTCCACTGAAAATTGGCTTTGCTCCAAGTTGGACTTTCCCGGTTAACAAATGTTAAGTAAATAAAATAAGAAAATCTAAGTTGCGCTTGAAAAGTAACAGGGATAAACTTTGTTTTATGTGGATGTGGAGTTTGTTTCATAGCAGCAGTATCCTCTATGAAATATACCTGTCCCTCCCAACAATTCTGTTGTGTTGAAGAAGAGGTTTAGATCCTTAAACTGGGCATTTCTGATGCCATTTGAATTGCTGATGTGCAGTAAATCCATCAGTATTGGGCCAGAAGATGCCTTGTATGCCAGATACAGGGCACCTCTTAGCAGTCTGTAGGATACTGAGTACTGTGACAGGGGGTTCATTCGTTCCATGTCAGATATGTTGCTTAGGCCATGTGTGTGTGTGTGTGTGTGTGTGTGTGTGTGTGTGTGTGTGTGTGGGTGTGTAGGTGTGTCTGTGTGTGTGTGAATCAAACTTGTTAGGAAGCAAAAGAAGCACATTTGTAGTATGCAGTGTGTGTAAAGCACTTTCAAGTGGTGCTCATCTATAAAGCACTGAATCTTACGCGGTGGGGTTTGGCTGCTTCTCCTTTAGTGAACATTAGAAGGAAACGTGAGAATGTATATGACGAGCACACGTTTTCCAGTGTTGTGAATTGCTAATATCAAGGAACTTTTATACTTACAATAAAAATTTGGCCTGAGACTTTTTTTTTTCAAATAAAATGTTATTATTTTCACATATTATAATAACATCACAGGTCATATGAATATGAAGCCACACTGCTTAATCGCTGACCAAACACAAATATTAAGCAGAAAAGCAGTATGTTGCCCAAGGGGGTGCATCATTTTTTTACATTTCTTGACTGTTGTAATTGAATTTATCTTTATATCTTATAGTAAACAGACATTGTCATAAACCCATGTTAGACTATCTATAGCTATTGCATAACTTATATATACAAACCCCAAACCGTAAACTAAGTACACTATTTACACACTGCTGTCATCTTAGTATACAATTCACCCCAGGCTAGGTTTCTTACCAGATGAGATAGAGTTTGTAAGTCAGAGATGGTGATTGGTAAGCGGTCCATGGTGATTTTAACTTAGGGCATTTGGATGCACTGAATGCATTTACTTTTATGATGGAGTATCAAGTAGTGCTTTTTAATAACTCTGATAGCATGTGAGTTTCTTTTGACTTGTAATACATCTGTTTGCTAGTAAGTATTTCATGGCTAAACATTTGAAGTCTTCCCATGAAATTTTAGATCTGTCTAGCCAGTTTTTGGCTATGTAAAATTTCATAAGGGCACTTAGTGTTATTATGATGTGCTTGTTTATATAAGCAAGATTCTCCGGGATTATATGGAGTATAGCAGTTTCCTAAAACAGAGTGGTATTTGTGTAAACTTTTTTCTCCAATTTAGTTCTTAGCTAACACCACAATTTATATACATTTTTGCAACTCCAAAAGATTTGAAGGGTGTCCGCTACACTATTATGACAGTAAGGACAGTATTGGGAGTGTGTAGGGTCAATTCTATTTAGGAGGACAACAGTATGATAAGCAATATTATTTTTTCATGATTTGAGTGTATCTCAGTTTTTTGAACAGGGTCAATTTCATGGTTAGTTCTATTGCTGATATTTTTTGTTTTGGTCAGAGCTGGATGTGGAGTTAAAGATGTTAAGATTTGCCCTGGGTGTGACGAGGGTAGACAGGATTAGGAATAAGCATATTAGAGGGTCAGCCCAGGTTGAACGGTTTGAAGACAAACCCAGAGAGGTGAGATTGTGCTGGTGTGGACATGTGCTGATGAGGGATGCTGAGTATATTGGGAAAAGGATGCTAAGGATCAAGTTGCCAGGTAACAGGAAAAGAGGAAGGCCTAAGATAAGGTTTATGGATGTGGTGAGAGAGGACATGTAGGTGGTTGGTGTGATAGAGCAAGATGCAGAGGACAGGAAGAAATGGAAACAGATGATCCGCTGTGGTGACCCCTAATGGGAACAGCCAAAGGAAAAAAGAAGAAGATGTTGTTATTCTTTTCATCCCAGTATTTTGAGTATAAGAGTGAGTCCTGATACTTAATTTTTATTATTAATCTGTAGGTATTGGATAGCATTTTGGACCTGATAAGTAGCATTTTTGGAACATTTGGGATAAGGAGATATCCAGTTAATTAATTTTAATATTTGTGGCTACTGAGTTAACTAAGAGCATTATTTGTCCAATTATTATATTATAATTTTTACTGATTCTTAGGTTATTTCTAATGTTATCCATTGAAAGTTTTTTTTAGTTGATAGAAATCCCGGATTGTACAGTTTTTTTTATTATAGGGTATTGATCTAAATTGTGTATAGTGTTATTTATTCTTATACTTGGATTAAGGTAGATTGGCTGTAGGAAAGTAAAGGTATCTGAGTTGTAGGGATGCTATTAGCTTCTGAAATATTAGACTTTTATTTTTAATTATTGGGTGAATTTTAAGTAACTTAAGGATATTTTGATTTATAAATGGTATAGCTTTAGGGTTTATATTTGTTGAAATTAAGTGTTGATAGTACAGTTTTATCCGCAGTGGGTCCAACTCCTTGTTTGATGGGTTATAGTTTGCTATTTGGATAATGTGACTAGCATTTATGATTTCATTGTATAGTTAGAAGTCTGGCAAACCGAGCCCTCCTTTTTCTTTAGGTAGTGTTAATCTATAATAACTTATTCTAGTACTTTTAGGATGCCATATGAATTTTGCTAGAAGCTTTTTCATTTTATTGAATAAGTTAGTTGATATGTTAGTGCTAACAGCATTTAGATTGTATAGGATTTTTGGGAGAATATTAATTTTAATAATTCCTGTTTTAGCTAAAAGATATAACTTTAAGTTTTTCCATCTGTTTATATCATCTGTAATATCTGACCATGTTTTATAAAGGTTGTTTTTAAGTATGTCTGATAGTGAGTGGTTAAAATGGATGCCCAGATATTTTAAAGAATAGTTCACTTTGATTCTTGTCTCAGGAAAGTAAAACTCCTTGTGACCAATGGGATTTAATGGGAAAATGACTGATTTATTCAGATTTATAACATGGTTTGATATTTTAGAGAACTTATCAATAGAGTCCAGGATCTTTCATAAATCAATGTTTTGGAATTAAAAATATATGTTTAGGTAGGTCATCAGCAAATGCTGTATATTTTATCTGAACTTTGGAGATTTGCATGAGGTGATGGTAAGTTCTCTGACTTATTTGATGTAATAGTGTTTCAATGTATACGTTGAAGAAATATGGGAAGAGTGGGCAGCCTTGTCTTGTCCCATTGATGATTTTTATTGTTTTTTTTTTGTTTGTTTTTTGTTAATATAGAGTGTCGTAGTTGCATTATTATAAAGAGTCTTGACCATATTAATATATTTCAGTGGTATGTTAAACTGCTGTAATAGTTTAAAAAGGAAGCTTAGAGTCACTCAAAAGCTATGGATGTGTCTACCAATAAGGCATATCTAGGGCATCTGTCCTTTGCTAAGAGATGAATTAAAGAGTCAGTGGTGAGTGTGTTATCCCATACCTGCCTATGGCTCATAAAGCCCAATTGCTCTGAGGATATTATACAAGGTAATATTTTTTGGATTCTGTAAGCTAGTACTGTTGATAGTATTTTGATATCTATATTTAGGAAAGCTATTGGTCTATAGTTGTTAGGGTTTGATATGTCTGAATTTGGTTTTACAATAAAAATAGTCTTTTGAGTTATTTATGTACAGGTCAGAGATACCAAACTCTATTATGTAATTATACATTCTTAACAGGACAGATGCGATTTGCTGCTTAAACTTCTTATAAAACTCTGCCACAAAACCATCTGGGCCTGGTGCCTTGCCTGGTTTCAACTTATCAATAGCTAATTTAATTTCTTCTACTGTTAATGGGGCTCTAAGATTATTGATTTATACTGCATTTAGGAGTGTGAATTTTAAATCTTTAGTAAATTATTGTTAGAGAAATTCTTGGGACTGATCTTGTGGGCCGTACAGGTTTTGATAAATCTCTTCAAAACCCTGTATAATTTCTACATTTGAGTATAAGGTTTTATTTTTATACTTAATTTCCCTTATTTTGGATGGGGCATTTTTTAGGTTAGTGATTCTTGCTAACATTTCTGAGGGGGTTTGAGCCCATTCCGCATATTTGTATAATAACTTTAGTTACATGATAGAGCATTGTTGTGTTTGTATCTCATACAACTGTTTCTGCAGGTTTGTCATTTGGTTCTCTAGATCCAAGGAGTGCTTCTTTTGTAGTTCTAACTCTATTGCTTTTAGCTTACTTTCTATATTGGTCATGTTCTCTTTGTTTAGTTTTTTTATATAACGATGCCTTTTGTATTAAAATTCCTCTGACAGTAGCTTTAGTTGCTTCCCATTGAATATCATAAGGTATTTCAGTTACTGTAATAGTATTTTATAGCTGAGTGAGAATATTAGTAATTTCTTGAATAACTTCTTTTTTATTGATTAAGTTAGGATTTAGAGTCCAATTAGATGGGGTATGAGCTTGGTGGTTTTATTTTGCTTCCTTTATTATAATGCTAACTTTTGAGTAATCTGAGATGGTTCTGGTCTCAGAGTTATAAATAGTTTCAATATTTGATATAAATTCAGAGATTAGAAATAAGTCTATTCTGGACCACGATTTGTGATAAGATGATTAATACGTATATTTATTGATTGATGTGTCTGTTCTATGTATTTCGAAGGGATCTATCAGGTTAAAGTCTTCTATTAGTTCTGTTAGAAGAGTGGTGAGTTGCGGTGATTGTTATGTTTATTTGTTCTATCCTTTTCAGGGTTAATCATCATATTCCAATCACCTCCTATTATGATCAGGTGTTTTCATTAGTAGGCCATATATCTCATATAGGAAAGCTTGTTGATTCATACAAGGACCATATATGTTTTAAGAATAATGGAGGTTTTTTTGTATAGCGGATGAGTGCATGTAAAGTAGCACCATCTTTTTAATATAGTTCCATTAAAGGATTTTTTTAACTACTATAGCAGTTCCTTTGGATGATGAGCTGTCTCCTGCTGCTATTATTTGTTGTATCCATTTTCTGTTTTTATCATTTTTCCATTGTTCCCTTGTCATATGGGTTTCTTGTAAGAAAGTTATCCCTGCTTTACCTTGGTAAATCAAATGCATCACTAAATCCCTCTTCTTTTTATTTTGAAGGCCCTTTATATTCCTCGAGTCAACACTTATCGGCATTTAGGAGTCTTACTAATGTCTTTACTATTGTATTTTTTAACTTGCATGGACCGCATTATGAGGTAGGTTTTGCTTGGAGTTACTATGCAGGTTCCAAAATGTTAAGGTGACACCATACTTTTTCAGTATCCCCCCGTGCCTACCCATATAAATCTCCTAACTGAAAGAGAGAAGTATACATATATACAGTTTAACAAATATCAGCTATATTACAAATCACTTTTGCTACTCCAAGTCTCCTCAAACTGATAGCTAACATACATTCATCCTCACAGCCTGCCCACATATAGCAGGGTAACTTGGACGTGTTTCTAACCACATGTGTATTTGAGTCAGATCTAATCACAATATGGGAGTGGGTGCCACAGCCTGCCCACATATAGTAGGGTAACTTGGAAGTGTTTCTAACCACATGTGTATTCGAGTTAGATCTAATCACAATATGGGAGTGGGTGCACTTATCTCATTTATTAGGGTCACTATATTAATCTGAACATAGTTGGATTTCCCTGCATAGGGTGAACGTATTTCTCTGCTTTTCTGAAGTCAAAGTAGGAATTATTTACTCTTTTAATTTAAAATTTGTATGCTATGCCCCCTATGATTCTTAATAGTGTAAACTAAGGAGTACTAGAAGGAAACATATGCTTACTACTAACACAAATAATATATAGCATTTTCCGCATTACACTTTTGCCCCCCTCCTTCCCCTCCTTTCAGCGTCACTTTTAATTTAAACTCATACAGCATAGTTTCAGAATTCTTAAACGTTTCTTAACAAGTGGGTTTGACAAGTAAGATAAACTATCATATATTACACTAAGCCTGTAAAAAATGTTTAACATTTTTTTTTTTTTTTTTTTTTTTTTTTACAATCAATAGCAGATTAAATGTATTACCAAATGCATAGATCCATATTTCAGGAAATAGTATACAGATGTCTTTTTCCTCCACAAACTTGCAAGTCGGACTTAATTTATCAGTGCTTTAAAACATTTGCTAACTGAATACCATATCCATTTTCTATTTTTATTATATATATTGTCCTCCTGTTTGGTAAGATTAACTCAGTACAAATACAAAACACAATATCATATAGATGATGGAGTAAATGATACAGTAATATCACGGGCACAACCAATATTAAACATGCAGGACAGCTGATAGCTCTGCTGTTCTCTCCTTTTTTTTAAAATACTGTTTACAGAGGTGCTACTATTAGGACCTGTTACATGCTTGCCTTTTTTTTATACAGTTTAAATGACTTCTCTTCTTTACAGTGTAAATTGCTTCACATGAGTAGTACATAGCAATGCAGACCCTGCCCTATGATTGACAGCTAAAATGCCATAAGGAACCAAAAGACCTGAGGCAGTAAGGTAATATTATGATATCTACGTAACACCTAAGCATGTAACAGTGCAATCCACATATACCAGATTTAAATATATCAAGTCACGAATGGCATTTACTAATCTTGGAATTAGTACGGTTCCCAATTATATCAGCAAATGCTTAAAATAGCGAAGACTGTTTTATCGACTGTTTTAAATTGAAACCTTGAAATCCGGAAAATAAGGAACAGCGATTTTTTTCCCAGGGAAAAAAAGTCACTGGGCTGTTTTTGGGACTTAACAATTTCCTCCACTGTGGTGCGATCTCAGAGTTGGTATATTTAAGTGTTTAAGTGGGGGGTCTGGGGGGACATAGCCCACCACTTTATTGTGTGTTTGTTTGTTTGTTTTTTTTTGTTTTGTTTTTTTTTTTTTTTACGGAGCAGCAATTTTTTTCCCAGGGAAAAAAATCCCTGTTCCGTGTGTTAGGCATTTTGTCATTTCAATTTTTAAGGGTCAGTTATACAGCGTTCACTATTTTAAGCATTCACTGTTATAATACAGACCCTTCCGTACTTGGTGCATTGACCTTTGTACTCATGCTCTACTTGCTTTTTGGAGAAACGTGCTCTGCAAAGTTCACAGGTCAGGCTTGGTTGTGCGACTTCTTGTTCAGGAAAACTTTAGCCTGAGACTTGATCCAGCAATAAAAGTGAGCCTTCATGGGAAATGAAGTGCTATTTGGAAAATAAAATGGTCTGATGGTGTTAGAGTATTGTAACAAACAAAAACTTTTATGTGACAAAATTGCTTTACCAAAACTCTGGCGGCATTTTGTGAAACTAAACTTTGTATAAGGTGTTGCACTGAAAAGTTGAACACTGTGATAATGGGAACATTGTTATCTGCTAAAAGAAAAACAATGTAAAAAGACATGGTGAAACCAGCTGTGAGTTTGTAAATTGCCTGTGTTGAGAAATGAGAGTCAAAAAAGGTAATAAGCAAAACACTAAATTTGTTGTCATGCAAGGTGAATGGATGTTACACTCTGCTGAGATACAGCAACAACTGTCCATAAAAGAAAGAAAGACATAATTACCATTTAAGTTTGTTTGCAAACAGTGGTGTACCACAAATGAATGAGAATGCTTTGCATCAAAATATTTTGATAGGCTGAAGTAAATTGATGTTTTAAAGTCAAGGGATACAACTGTAAAAATTTAAACCTTATTTGAGAAGGATAACTAGGACTCTAAATGTTCCAATAGAGCTGGAATAGATGATCCTGGAAAGCAGAACTTGGGGTTTAAATTAGGGAGTGTCATTAAGAAATAGGAGCCTGTATAAGTGAGTAATGGAAACCTTTTCAGGAAATCTGGTTTTACAACAAAGGGCCTACCAGCAAAAATAAATAAATAAGACACTGATCCAGGATTTTATTCCTCTGAGAGAAGAAGTTAAGGCATTAACAGAGAGTGTAAATATGCCAGGACAGCCAAAGGTTACTATCTGTCTGCAGTGTGAATCAGTGAAAATTTTGGAGCAGATGGTTTTCTGAAATTAACAATAAAATGATACAGACTTTCAAAAAAGTTGTTGGCTGGCCCTGGTCAGCAAAACAGATGTCAGTATAAGCAAATACATAAATAAATAGCTGATTTGTCCAAAGAACTCTCCGAACTTTAACTTTCTCTGCTAATTAGAATAGTTGACATAACAGAAACTTTTAAGTACCGCAGTGGAGCATTACATTGCATGTCATATGATCCATGAATATATGTTGAAGCAAATGAAAGTGCCATTTTTATCCTAGACCATACCTGAGTGAGTGTCTATGGCTATTTCAGAAATTAATAAATGCAGGGCTCCAGTATGGTGTGTGTGATGGAGAGCAGGTTTTTCCTGTTCTTCCCACCAGAGTGTTTAGGAAGTAGCTGCTGGTCAGTTATGATGCTACCCTAAGGGAGCCCGATGCATGGCACTAGCTTACTAGTATTCTATTCATGCAATAACCAGCAAATAACTACTAAAATCGATAAAAGGCAGACTGGCAAGTATATCAAGGATGTACAAAGTTTATTGTTCTCCCTAGTGCTTCAGCTGCATGTTTCTATGGGAATCTACCCACATCATCTAAATACATCATTTAAATAATCTGAACAGATTTTTAAATTTAAAGAAACCACCTATCGTATAGTCAAAAATCACAGACCCATATTAGGTATAATAAAATAATCTATATTTAACTGCAAAAAGTGAAAATTTAGTAACGCTTTATTAAATTAAATATTTCCAGGCCATTTTATTATTCATTCTAAGGAGTAACATAGTATGATATTTTATAATCATTTTGGATTCCAATTTATTTAAAATATGTACAACATCTGCTCCTCTAGGTAAATGAAGAATAACCAAAACTACAAAATGAAAATTTTCTTTGCTACTATTATGATACTCAAGTGCATGCATAGCCACATTACTGGATACGTTTTATTACAAATACCATAAAATGTTCCTGCATTCTAACCTTCACCATCCATTTATTTTGTTCAATATATGATTTTACCTGCTTACAATTACATGTAATATCATAAATAGCCTTAGTTGAAAGACAGTTATAAAATTCAAACAACCCATATACTTTACATTAAATTCACCATAAAACAAAAACATGTTTACACATAATACACTTCCCACATCTAAACATTGCCTTCCTGCTATCCAATCTGGGAAAAATAATGGACTTACAAGATAACCCCTACTATAGGCAAAAGTGTGGAACTTGGGTAAAATATTACATAACATACTATCAGACTTAAGTATTTGACAATTGGATCTAATAACATGTACAAAGTGCTCATAAAAGTAAAGTATTTAGTAGCACAAAACAGTGATTTGTTACTTCCACCAATGCTGTTATCACTGTATGTATCACTCATCTCCTACTTTCCCCACAATCCTGCCTCCCATTAGCCCCTTATATTGTTCAAAGCATTATCAAAATCCTGTACATTTACATGATTGTATTAATCCATCGTATTAACACTTCCGCTTAAATCAATTAACCATATCTTCCATCAACACAGATAACTATTCCATCTCAGTTGCATTATTATTTAACCTAATAAACTCACATAGTGGCAAGGAATGAATTAATGTGGAGGGTGGGCATTTGTGGTCACTTGTGGCATGTAGGAAACTATTTGTAGATGTTGCTTTCCTAAACAGTTTTTAATTAATAAGAAATCCTTCTATACCCATCAGTGCTATGCCTAAAAATAAACAGATATATCAGTGATACAAAAATCAAACTCCAAATACTATTTAACATACTGACAAACTCAACACCACATTTATTCACCCTTACTTAACAAAAGTAAATCATCACTGTGTCTTACATATTCTTCACCCATAATCAATCATGAATTTGTCTTTATTCATGTAGTTTCTCTCAAATTCACCCATAAAGATATTATCATATGCAGGCACACAAGGGGCCATCATTCCTTCTTTTACCTAAACCACTTTTTTTCAAATGTAAACACATTTTGAGATAGAGAAAATAGAACAGTGTTAGAATATAGGAAGACAAAGGTCCCTCATTAACACTGCTGTAATATCATAAATGTGCTGTATAGATGTATATAAACTTTTAAAATCCATGCTTACCTAGTAACAGTTAGCACACCAATGCATCCTTTCAAAACCTAGTAACAATCTCAACAATATTGTTAACATAATAAGGGGCTAAAGGTACACAATCCTTGAAAATGTTATCCAGAGTAACTCAGTTCTGCCCAAATAACTTCCCTTCCCAGACATAATGGGTCTACCCAGGGGAACAATGTAGTGATTTATAAATTTTTGGAATATCATAACTCATCATTAAAACAACACATTTATGCTGTTCAATTACCATATAGTCATTCTTATTATCCAATAATTTATAACACATTGCTAAATAAAAACAATCTACCCATGATTACATTTCGACCTTTATCGGCATTATTCACTACCAATTCATGTTTCTTTGACTTCAGCTGTTTAAATATTTTCCATTCTGTTTTACTTAAATTATATAATTTATACCTAGGCCATTGTTTTTTACTAACTTACTGGGACAGAGAGTGGTACCATTGGCATCACCCATTCTGAGGAGCAGTACCTGCATTAGTGGAGAGACCAGGACATGGGAGGCAGAGGTTCAGGAGAGATAGCCTAAAGTGCCCTGTAAGCTTTTTTCCTGTATCAAATTTTTATTACCTTAACTGTTGTGCATGTATAATTAGCAGTGCATACTTTGGTTTCCAACAATGTTAGAGTGACAGATGAACATAGTTTGGTGTCACAGAAGGCAGGATCTCCTCCATGACTGCACTTTTTTCTACCTTTTATTAACTACAGATTATTTTTACAGTGTTATGCAATCCCCATATATGGTGCACATGTAGTGAGCTGGTAGCTGCCTATTTCCTTCATAATACTTCCCTCCCCAAACTTTCTTCATTAATTACCTTATTCCCACCTCTCTTGTCAGTTTATACAGAGAGCCAGCCCACAGCCAACACTTAACACTGGTAACTTTCCTTTGAATATTTGTCATATATCTGTATCATGTACAACTTTCTAAGTAGACCTCTAGCTTTCCTTAACTCACCCTGCCTTATGCTTGATCTTACCTTGCATGATTCCTGTTCCCTAATCAAGTCACTTCTCCTTAAATTATGTCCAATTGTGCCTTTCCCAGTACATTCTGTCTCTATCTCCTCCCATTTTATCAATTTGTTATTGTGATTTCTGCCTGTTCTTCCCTAAGAAGTGGCTCCTCCTGTCATCTGAGTTCCTTCATCAATGCTAGGATCTGCTCTATCATTGGTGCTTCTGTTTTCCCTCCATTTTCTTAGTTACCTCTTTTTTTTCAATACTAGCCAATTTAGTAACACTAGTCCTCCATTGGTTTGATTACTTCCTAGTCATTTTATATAGTTTTTAAGTATTCTTCCTCATCTTTCTTCCATGTATATCCTATTAAGTGTTTCGCATCCTCATGGAATTTTGTCAATGTGCTGCATCCCCAAAAACATGTCTCCAGTCTCCTAACATATTCTGATAACATCTCCAACAATATTCTGTTCAATCTGCTTGTTATATAGAAATACTTATGCAAACATTTCAGCCAAATATCAGAAATTTCCTGTTTCATAACTTTTTTAGAAATTTCACAAATAACCTGCCAGTACTCAGTGGACTCTGTTCTACTAAGCACATCTTGCCATCTGGTGATTAAAATATCCTAACCTTTTCTTTTCCCACTTCCATTAAGGCCTTATGCATTCTGCTTGCACTTTTGACATTTATATCAGAGTCGTATCTTGTTTCACGTAAAAGTTGGATTAGTTGCTGTGCACTTTCCGCTCTCTTTAAAGTTTCTCTATCGTTGCTTTTTAGTATTTTAAGAGGTCAGAATATTGTAGCCATGCATTTCTTTGTATATTGTAAGTTTCACAAAACTCTTCCTAAGTCATTCTTTTATTTCCCTTTCTTAACAGTTCCTAGAAGAATATTTTACCATTTTGGCTGGCCAATTTCTTGTTGCCAAAATGTCTATTCTGAAGTCTGGCTTTCTTGACCTATTGGTTATAACTCAGAGCTCCAGCATTCCCCAGTCTTCTTGTTAAACTGTATTCCAACAACCACTTTATTTGAGAAATATACATGTCTTTGCTCATGCCATTGTCAGAACATGCCCAAATTCCAATATCTCTAACTAGCTGGCTGTGTACCTTTTCTTATTATAGTAATTCTTTCCAATTACAGACGTAAGCTCCATCCTGTATGCAGCAACATAGCTTGACCATTTAGACTGTTGTCCACAGCAGCATATGAAGGTTTAGGGAAGACATTTCTATTAACTAAACTTTTAATAGCCTTCTAGAGTGTTTCAGATTGTCCTAAGTATATGGGCTGCATTTATGCAATTAAGTTGATTTGGTGTTTTTTTTTTTTTAGCTGACTTGTTCCCTTTAGCTCCTGAATGGCATTTTATTTAATGAAGTTGGTAGAATCTTGTTTCCAGTTCCATTACTGCTTGCACCTAAACTATTTATTTATCTGTACAGTTCATTATACTGTTCTTCTGACACATTTATTTTAAATATTGTGAGAACAGCCTATCTTAAATAGGACTGAGCAAGTTGAAAAAGTGAAAGATATCTAAAATAGGATCACTAATGCTGAAAAAAAGAGAGCAGTTGATAGTTTCATGTTCTGAAATTTGCATAGGCTATATTGTTTCAGGATTGTAGCTATAGGAATTGAGAACTGGGGAAGTTTGCTTGAGCTGAATGATAATGTTGATGAAAATAGGACAGTAGTCAAAACATTGGGCAGGAGCTACGCTGTTTTAGCTTTGCCTGTTATGTTAGTTATAAGCATAAGTAGGAAACAGTCAGAGCCATTATTGGGCTCGGGCCTGCACTGTTGCGGCTTTGCCTGGGCTGTTCATTATATCTACAAAAGAGCCAAAAAATATATTGAGTATGACTTACACTGTATTGGGTTTGTCTATGATGTTAGGTCACAGAGAAAGAGAGAGAGAGAGACAGTCTGGGTCTGGTTGTTTTGCTTACTAGTCATGTTTAATTGAAGAGATTTACAATATTTTTTAGACTGGACTTGTACTTTGCTTGCTAACCTATGTTTAGATCACCTAACATTATCAGTTCCATTTTTGTGCAAGGTCAGAGATGGGTTAGGGGTTGACATAATGATCAAGGTATTTACCTCACAGACATAAGGTACAGGGTTTGATTCTCATGTTTGTGGGAAGTTAACTAGGCTTAAAATGGCCCACAATGGCAAGTAGCCTAGTATTTACCTAAGAACATATGTGTGCAATTGTGTTGTTCATTAATTGCACTGACAGTGTAGTGGGATACATGTAACAGAAACAAGGAGCTTTGTGTACACACCAAACAGTAATTTTATAAATAGTTTGGTTTGGTGTTAATAACAGTATTACTGTTGGCAAATATTGTTTGGGAGGGACTGGCTCATGTTTTATTAGTATAGCTATTCCACTACCAACCCAATTCCCTGGCTTGTTGTCCAAACTAGGGTATGATTATTGCTTCTTCATATAGAACAGTAGTGATGATTATATAGCCAAGTTTTAAAATAATATCACTCAGCTGTCCCTAATTTGTAGGACACCCCTAATTTTGCTTAAAATTGTACACTGCTCCTCCTAAAACTGACACTTTGAGAAATTCTGATTTAATATTAACAGTATTAACAAAGTGTCCTTAATTTTGGCAAAATGCTGAAGAATATCTGCAGGCTTGTGTTTATTCCTCATTCAAAAGAAAGAATAACAATCATCATTTTCTTATCAGTGGACTAAGTCCTTAATAAAAAAATTAAGAAAAAAAAGAGGAGCTATAAAGCATTTATAAAATTTCCAACTGACATCAATAGGAAAATACTTAACAAGAATAGTAGGATTTTAAAAAATAAAATTAAGTATCTCAAGGCTTGTTACGAAAGTAAGTTGCTCTACATTTGCAAGAACAAGAAATAACTTTATATTATATAAATAACTCAGGTAAGAGATATTTCAATATTTACACTATTAATTGATAATGAAGCCACAGGAGATGTTAGTAGGGTAGCTAATAAATTTAATCCTTTTTACACTAACATTGGCTTGACTACCTTGGGTGATTGGCAATACAATTCAGTGACAGGTTCTTGTCCAAATATATCTGAATCAGTCATACTAGCTGCCTTTTCAAAGTTAAAAGATATGACATCCATGGGCCCAGACCTGATTCCTGCCAATATGTTACTTACTACAAAGAGTATACTTATACCTAAATTAACTTTAATATTTAATAAACTATTGAAAAAGGGTAATGTTCCTGAAGTCAGACTGCTGACCAGTCATGAGTGGAGTCCCACAGGGACTGGTCCTGGGTCCTCTCCTGTTTGCCATCTTATTCTCTGAAGTCCAGGCCAACACGAAGGGACGCTGGCTGACCAAGTTCACAAATGACTGCAAGCTGGGAGCCATTATTAACTCCCCAAGTGATGCAGACACCCTACAGAAAGGCCTCACTGAGTCCAGTGACTGGTGTTGAAACCATGGCCTTAAGCTTAATGCCAAAAAATGTGTCGTCATCCCCTTTGGGAAAAACTCAGTTCCCACTAATTACCACATCAATGGGAGCCCACTGAACACTGAAGGCGTTATAAGAGATCTGGGGACACAGGTTGACAGCAACCTCTCCTTTGACCACCACATTGCCACTGTGGTCAGAATGTCCTTCTATGTGGCACATCTCATTACCAAGGGTTTTGCATCCAGGAAAAAAGAGGTCATCGTTTCTCTCTACTCTTTCCTCATTAGACCAATCATAGAGTATAATGCCCCATTTGGCATGTACCTCACTAGACACCTGCAACAGCTGGAGAGGCCACAAAAATACCTCACGAAGAGGATCCTGGGCCTTAAACACATGTCCTAGGCAGACAGACTCAAAAAAACTCCACCTATTCTCTGTCTCATATTATCTACTAAGAGGCAATATCTACTTGACTTATGAAGCCAAGTCTGACCCAGCTCTGTTAGAAATGCTACATATAAAGAAATCCCAATCCCTCCGCACCACACGTTCCAGAGACCTCAACCTCATTACCACAATCAACAGAACATGCTGGAGGGATAGGTTCATAGCCCAGAGACTGCCCATGCTCTGCAATAGACTTCCCATATATGTCAAACAGAGCACCTCATTGGCCCTCTTCAAGAAAAATATTGATGAGTGGATGGGAAATAGAAAGTTCACCCCAGGGATCACTCCAGTGGCTCTACTTGATAGGGGCACTGGGAACTAATGTTGGGCGGCACGATCCCAGGGTACTTCTATGGGCAAGGCTTGTAAAGGCTCCAGGGCCATTAGTCTAGTACACGTCTATGAACCAATGAGCTTATGAATCGTGGAAGCTATCATGTGTGACTACTATTTACAAGAAAGGAAAGAAAGACAATTTGCAAAACTACAGGACAATTAGTTTAACTTCACTAATTGGAAAGTGTTTTGAGAGATGCTTATTGGACCTTATGACTAATTCATTCCGAGAATAATATTGATCCACTAGATACTGACCAGGATCGTTTCACTAAAGGAAAATCAATACTGAGCAACTTAGCTAATTTTCATGACTATATAACAGAAGATCTTGATCTGAGTTTGCTTCTTGGTGTAATTTTTTTTGACTTATCCAAGGCTTTTGATAGCCTACCACACATTGTTGTTATGAAGTAGCAAGTGATTATAAAAATAAACAGTTATATTATAAAGTGGATTGGAAATTGGTTGCTGGATAGAAAACAGAGCATTAAGATTCAAAGTGTTCACTCTAATTATCTAGATATAAAGGCTGACGTTCCTCAGGGATCTGTGTTAGGCCCTGCCTTGTTCAATCTGGTGTTATCAACATTTCCTAAGAACTAAAAATACAGTTATCAAAGTACACTGATGATTTTAAAACTGGATTTACACTACAAAAACCTTCTGATGTAGATGAGCTAAATGAATAACTAAACTTAGTGACTGGGCAAATGATATAGGATTATAATTTAGTACAGACAAGTGCAAAGTTATGTATTTTTCAGATAAAATTAATAAACTACTGAATGCTGGTTACTTCAGATTTTTATTTTATATCTCATTCTGAGTTCATAGAAGCCACAACTACTAAACATATGGGCTTATTTGTTAAGAAATCTATGAACAAGGGATGAAAGTACACTAACACTAGTATTCAAAACCTATATCAAACTTCTTCTGGAATACAATAATTCCTTCAGTGCCTATGCAGGAGGATAGCTGTGAAGGCTGGAAAGGAGTTCAGAGGAAATTTACAAAAAAAAAAATGATGAAGCTGACGAACATGGGATATGGATCATGATATGAGAGATTAAAATTATTTCGTGTCTGTTATAGTTATATTCAGGCTAAATTAATCTTAGCATACATTTTTTTATGAATCCAGTTCTGCAAATCATGTTCACTTTAAAGATTGATACCTATGTTAAAACACATAAGCATAACAATGTGCAGTTTATGATGAAAATTAATAATTCTGTGGTGATATCTCAGAATATTTCTCTTAGAAATACAAGACTATGGAATGACATCCCATTTAATGTTAAAAAATCTAAATGACATCCCATTTAATGTTAAACAATCTAAGAGCTTGGAAACTTTTAAGAAAAATGTAGATACACAGGCTGGTAGAAAGGCCAATATACCATATTTGGAGGAATCAGCATTTCTTTGCAGCCAATTGGCCTGAAATGCTGTCTTTGAACTTATGAAGTTACGAACTTATGAACTTAATTATTTCTTATTTATCTCTAATTCTGGAAGCATAAAATTGACTGTGCTAGGGTTTCCATATACTAATGATGCTTCCCAAATTAATAGCAACAAGACCTAAGCATCTGTAGGTTTGTCAACTAAGATTAAAAAGAAGACCTTGGTATGTATGAATATCACCTGATTGTAGGATTATTAGTAGCATTACTATCGGTAGCATTGTCGCCTCACAGTAAGACGTTGTCCCGTTCGATTCTCAGCTAGACTGTCTTCTGTGTGGAGATATGCATGAATGGGAGTACCTTCGTTGAAGGTTGTGCGTCAGAGCTGGCAACTCGGCACGTAAAAATCTGCTGCCAATCATTAGCGGACCGGAGTTCCGCTGTGGCGACCCCTAACCAGGAAAAAGCTGAAAGAGACACACACACACACACTAGCAGTATGAATTTTGTTTTATTACCATGAGTAAGGGTAACTGCATTTTTGTAGATGAGGAGAAACACTTTTGAGAGATTGGGCTCATTTATTCAGAGCTTCCCTGTGCTTGGCTTGGACACCTGTAACTACAAAACTTGGATTGCTTCTAAAACCATCTGTGGACCTAAACAACTGCTATACGTATATATATATTTGCACTTACTCTAACTGCCTCAATGCTATTTAATACTTCTGTGCTGCATTTACTGATTCTGTTGAATTTATCACTGTTTTTCAGCCTGCACTTCTTAAAGAAATGCCATCTGTTACTGTACTGCTTTTAGGTTGTTTTAACAGTGTAATGATAGTTCCTAACCTCCTCTACCACTGCAAAAGCTATTCTGAGTTTGCCAAAATATTTCTAAATTTGCAAAGTTTTTTTGTGTTTGTAGAAGTTCTCCTGTGTTTGCACACTTTTTTTCTTTATTTGTGAACATTTCTCAGAATTTGTGAACTTATTTCCAAGGATTCCTGATATAGCAGGAGTTCTGCCTTTTGTTGTAAAGCATTTGTTACTACACTTGAGCTCAAAACCACTTTGGTTTGCATTAAGAGGGGTTTTCTGCACTCTGGTGGGACCACAGGGCTGATTCAACCCGTCAAAGTTGAGAACTGCTGGTGGAACACTTATAGTGTGTTTATCTGATTAGTCTGAGGGCTTAATTGTGTAAAAGTCTTTCATCCTGCTGGTATAAAAGCCTCTGTAGGAAATACTCTCCATAGTCTCCCACTGTTCATAGCTGCTCGAAGAGCTGCCAGCTTGTGCAGAGGCCAGCACCATTAAGGGTCATCTAATAGTATACTACTAAACATTCTTACTTAGACCTTTAAGTGACTCTCCCCTAATCCTTCCCTTCTACTGAGAATCTGGTGTAATGGATAGGTGCTTTCCTGTCATATCTGTTTCTAGCCTGGTGGATATGGGCATCCTGAGGCAGTGTGGTAACTGCTTCATGTTCACTGACAACCATATAATTTTAGAACAGACACAAAGAGTGAGTAAAAGATGTAGATACACAATGTCATTGGAGGCAAAGCTCTCACATACATATATGAGAAATGCAAACCAGATTGTCAGCATTACACCCAAAACACTCACTACCAACAATAAGGAACAAACACATAGACACACATATGTGAAGGTGCTCACTTGTAATGTACTCAGACCTCTAAGACCTCCTGAAAGCATCTCTCAGTGGCCTCGCACACACTCAAAAAAGACAGCACCTTACACACCACATAACTATGAAAATGATAGTAGCCCAACTTTCAAGCTCATAAGGCAACACAACACACAACCAAACATTCTAGTTATTGGAGATTCCATACTGATGTCCCCTTACAAGGCTAAACAAGATCACAGTGAGCTGTCTGCAGCCAGGATCATCATATCATGCACATATTTAGGTCTTTAAATGACAAGTACTGGTATGACACGTTCATAGTCCATGTGGGTGTAAACGACCTAAGATGTACCTAACGGGACTTTATGAAGAGACATGATGGAGATCTCATAGTGTGTGTCCCAGGCGGGTATGAATCTAGCCGTGAATAGCATCCTACCTTCACCAGTGATGATGCCACAGTACCAGCAAAAAGATAAATGCTTGACTTCAACAACTGGCTTAGTTTCTGGTGTCAGAACAAGGGGATCCAATATCTGTCAGCCTGGGGAGAAATGATTGACAAACCATGATGCTTTGCCAGAGATGGTTTGCACTTGTCACTACTTGGCTTCCATATGCTGGCAAAACCTTTATCTACCCGCATAGTACCTTTTTTAGGCAGTGCCATGTTGTTACACTTTCCATTATAGAAAACATCACTCACATCTACCTAAAGGTACTGCTGCTCAGTGCTAGGTGTTTAGAGAAAAAATGCAATCCCTTGAAACACTAGTCACTCTGGAGAATGCAGACATATGTGCAGTCACGGAAGCATGGTTCAGAACCGTGGAAGGCATCCCAGCTATCAAAGGCTACAATGCCTTTTATACATTTCAATCTCCCTAAACTCAGAATAAAACAAATGGAGGAGGTGTCTCAGTGTTCATAAAGGACATGTACAGTGTTAGACTGGTCCAACAACATGACTCACAGATGCGACTCCCTATCATATCATATCCTTGCTAGTTACAGATCCCTTAACACAAGTCTGGAAAACAAAGCCTCCTACTTAAACCTACTGGAATATCTTAGCATTTAGCCTAACACCATACTTATGGATGACTTCAACTACCCCACCATAAACTGGAGACTTATATGACCTAAATTCACTTTCTCAGAGGTTTTTGTACTTCATCAACTCAAACTCCCTGGAGCAGCTAGTTAACTCCCTAACTAGAAGTACAAATATCATAGACCCAGGACTCATGAACATGGGAGGATGTTGCTCCTCCTGTGCATTAACTCCTCCTTGGTAAGATCTGTCCACAAAATAATTTCTTTTAGTATTAAAACTAACCTAGAACCCCATCAAGATCCAAACCTGTTAAGAACTTTGCTAAAGCCAATTACCTCATACTAAGTAACAACTTATTAAACCTCTGAGCCCAGATGACAATGAGGCTTATTCTGAGCTGTTCACAAAAACACTCTACAATCACATTCATAGTTGCATAGAGGAGGCAGTACCTGCCCAAGTCAAACCTATGATTACTAGCAAAAATAAACCACCCTGGTTGACCATATAAGCTATTCAACAAAAGGGAAAAAAATTTCACCAAAGCCAAGAAGGAACATACAAAACAGTGCAAAAAGACACTCACCAGTCTAAACAAACAAATTAAAGAGCTGGCCAAATCTGCCAAAGCAAACTATGAGGCAAAGATAGCCTCCCAGGTGAAAGATAAGCATAAGGTTTTTTTTTATTATGTTTGTAACCTCAACAATGTGCCGAGTTACGTATGAACGCCAACACTTAAACCCAGCCTGAAGCTATAGCAAACTTGCTGGCTGACAAGTTCAGTTGAAACTTCTCCCCCATCACCTCCTACCACACCCAAAGAAATACCCACAACCAACCCCCTACCAGTCATTACAAGTGAGTAGGTCCTTACTGCAGTTGCTAAAGCCAAAAACACACCCTCCATGGCTCCAACAACATTCCAGGATGCTTATTAATAGCTTAAAACAGAATATATCAGGGCCACTAGTAACCCTCCTTAACCACAGTGTCCAATTGGAGTGGCATCAACTGATCCGTGGAACTACAGGCTCGTAAGCTTGACTTGACATATCTGCAAGGCCATGGAGAGAATTAGCACAGACCTGATCAACAACAACATAGGAACTATCCAAAGTCTGGACCAAATCCAGTTTGTTTTTGTCAAAGGGAGGTCTTTCCTACTCAGTCTGGTGGATTTCTTTGAGAAAGTCACCAGGACCATGGATGAAGGCAAAACGGTACAGACCACTTATCTAGACCTGGCTAAAACTTTCAATACAAACTCCCACTCAGGGATCATAGATAAACTTACTGACTTAGGCATAACCCCCTATATCATTAGATGGATAGCCAGCTGGCTCACTGACAGGACACATGTTGTCCAGATAAGTGAATCCACTTCTGATAAGAAACCTGTTACTAGTGGTGCCCCACAGGGCTCAATATTAGGACCCCTCCTGTTTTATATATACTTCCCTGAAGTAAAGGCCAATGCTGGGGGCCTCTGGTTCACCAAGTTGGCTGATGATTGTAAGCTAGGAGCAATCAATAAATCCCCAAATGATGTTGACTTCTTACAAACAGGCCTAAAAATGACAAATGACTGGTGCCAAAATCATGGTCTGAGAATAAATGCTACAAAATATGTAATCATATCCTTCAGTAAATCAGATGTCCCTGCAAATTATAATATTGATAGCACATGTTTAAAAGTAGACCCAGTGGTAAGGGACCTGGAAACACAGATAGACAGTAACCTAAACTTTGACCAACAGGTAGCTATGGTAGTGAGGAAATCCTTCTGTCTGGCTCAACTTATAAGTAAAGCCATGCCATCAAGATCAAAGGAAGTCATAGTGCTATTGTATTCCACCCTCATCAGTGCTTCCCTCTGCATGTACCTAACCAAGCACTTACACCAGTAGTAGCAGCCCCAGAGATTTCCCACTAAAAAAAATACAAAGTGTAGGACACATGTCTTATGCAGACTGACTAAAGGCCCTTTTCTCAGTCTCATATCATTTATTGAGAGGGGATGTATGCCTGACCTACAAGGCATTCTCTGATCTATCCATGATGAAAATGCTACATATTCACAGGAAAAAAATATGAGGGGTGCATGTTCCATGGACCTGAATCTTATTTATGACTCTAACAGAATTAGAGGCTACCTCACCTACAGAATACATTTCCCATCCTTTTAAAACAAAGCTTGCCCCACACTCTCTACAAAAAGAATTTGGATAAATGGATAGGGAACTGTAAATTTACTCCTGGGGTACTGCCCATGTCCCTTATGGACAGAGGCAGTCTGTAAAATGACTTAGGGCTCCAACACCAAAGACCCACTACCCTGATACTACCCCATCCCATAACTGGGGAATTACAATAAATCAATGTCATATCCTGGGTATTATTGGATAGGCTTGTAAAGGCTCTTGTGCCATTAGCCTAGTAATCACCTATGAACCTATTATATCTATATGGTTAGCCTGGAGTACCAAATCTGATATTATTGTACATTAGGGAAAAGGGCAGACTGACGGCAGTGATCTATAGAGATGATTGTGCTTTTAAACCAAGTGTAATTAATGATGCATTTGACAATTGTACAGCTAGTAGGATCTTACTTGGTAACTTATATCTGTACACTCTGCAGTGCGTTTTATAACATGCTCACAAGGTTTCAGAACTACACATGACATTTAAGTGCATATATGCCTTGGATAAGCAGAAGGTAAGACTTGTCTTTCTATTTTCCCCCTTTTAGTTTAACCTTTTTGTTAGTATTTTTCCATTCCACGCATATTATATGACATTTCACAGAAATGTTTATTTTGTCATCAAGTAATAATATATTAGACTCTAGGATACTTCTGAAACCGACAAAAAACAAGAATAGCAAAGATATTGCATTAAGTCCATTTTCCTCTTCTTCAATTGTGCCACAACATTTGTTTGCTGCAGGGGATTTTGTTCATGCACTTTCAGCTTTCATCATCTACTATATTATACTGGTATTTCAATGACTTAAAGAATTATTGCTGTTATTTCATGAGTTTCTGAGATTACTGTTTAACTTGAATTTATTGTTTCTTTATTTCTGTTTGCTAGTCAGCCTTTCAGTCTAATTCAGTTGATCAGTTTATTTCCTCTGCCATTTTATATTTTGTCACTGTCCCACCACTGGTGGGAGCCTTCAGGTCACGATTTTATTCCAAAACATTTACCTTTTACGTTTCGATGTCCTTCTCTTTCTTCTGTCTCAAGCTGCTACTTATGCTACTCTGCTGCCAGCTTTTGATTACTTAAAGTTCTTTTGGTGTTCGTGGGCTTAATTAAACCCAAGTATTTATCTGTATAAACATTAGAACTGGTTGATTGTACTGGTCCATAGGCCAAAAGTGAAAACTGATACAGACACTTTATATGTACACAGTCAACCTGCATGTTTTGAGTTGGGAGTAAATTGGAATAGAAAAATAAAAACTATGTAAATGTGCAGAAATGCCAAAGAGGCAGTGAAGGAATGTTAGGATTGAACTATGATGCTGAGGTCATACCACTAAGCCACAACGTTTCCGTATGTTTCTGTTTATGAAAGATTGTTCCTTATCACCTTCTGTTTGGCTTCTTCATCTTTTAAACATGCTGTCTTTGTAATGTCTCATTTCTTTGTCAAAGAATATAACTGAGTTTTTCCTAGCTTTTCCTTCCATTTCTTCACCTTATTTTGTCACCATGCCTTTAACCAGCAGTACCCTAGATGTGCATGATTCCAGCGTTTTAAGCATATGATTCTGCACTTTTAAAAATGAGCTGCTGTTGGCATCTCATGAATCACTTATGTAACCTTCATCTCATCAAACTTTATGAGGATGTGTCTGTTAATAAAGTCCATGATATGTGCAAAGAGACTGACTCATTCACACACATCTTGTATTACTCTATAGTATAATGTGGGTACTAGCAGTGATATGAATGTAATGCAGCAGAGTGGAGTTAGAACTACTGCATCTCGATGTTGACAGGTATGACAACAGGTTCAGAATCAACATGCATTGCCTTAGTAGTATGACATGCTAATATCTGATGACTGACTGACCATAATCCTCAGGGATTTACTATGTTCCCTTCCACCTCTTCTTCCTTCTCCTCCATTTTTACACCCTCCCCTCACACATCTTCTTATTCCAACTTCTTATTGATAAGAAAATGACCTGCTTTTAGGTTTTTGTTACTTTCTCCTTTCACCAAGGGTTAAGGTCACTTCCCTGAAGACCCTTTGGTCAAATACAACCTTGACTTAAATTGAATAATCAAAACTATGTTCAACCAGCGTGTTTTATGGTAACCCTCCCTCACCCCATGTAAGAAGTTATATGACTTTCAGTTCTTGCAGCTATTCATGTCTGAGGTTGATGCACATGTCAGTAAGGAGAAAGTCTCCCTTTGGTGATCTGTTCAGTGCAGTTATGTTTGGTGAACTGGCTGAAAATGCTGATTTCCATGACTAAGTATAGAACTGTCTGATTTATCCTTCCCTTTATTATTCCTTTGATTTCATTGTCAAAGAATTCATAATTAACCTTTGGGCCTATTGTTAGAAAATCAGGCATTATCTCTAGGTTATTTTGGCACCATTCCTTTTATTTAGACTGTTCCTTTGAGTACACATAACATGACTCTCATTTCCAAGCTGTTAACATCTCATTGACACTAAACAGGCAGTAAAGGCACATTAGCATAACTTATAATACTTGTAGGCAGTGTTGAATTCACCTTCACAAAGAGGTACAGAATGCCTGCTAGTGACAACTGCATAAGCAACAATTCTTCTATTAAATGCCTTTATAAATTTAAGTGATTTTATTACCTAATTATACAGTGCCATTATTGAGCTTTTTGTCTAACATATTATGAAAGAATTAGAAAGCATATTGTTTAAATGCTTTCAGTATTCTGCAGTGGTGCAGTGGTAGCATTGTTGCCTCACAACAAGAGGTTCTCCCATTCGATTCTCGGCTTGGGTTGGCAGTGCCTTCTGTGTGGAGTCTGCATGTCCTCCCCGCGGTCGAGTGGGAGTTTGAAAGACATGTGTTGAATGGGCATGCCTTCGTTGAAGGCTGGGCGTCGGGCTGGCAACTCAACACCATAAAAACCAACTGCCAATCATTAGCGGACCGGAATTCCGCTGTGGCAACCCCTAACCAGGAAAAGCCAAAAGACAAACAAGCAACATTGTTTAAATACTTTAATTTTTTATTATAAATAACATTTTACTGCCCAGTTTGAACATCTTGAACTATACTACCTTAATAGTTCTTACTTTTTAAAACACATTCTTTGATATTTAGCAAAACTGTATATAAATATAACCTCCATCCATGGTATTGTGTGTTAGTTGATGAAAATCAGAAGTTATTTTTAAACTGCTGTATACATTCTGAATAGAGCTCAGAAGAGTAAATATACTAGTTGAGACAGGGAGATATTTACATACATGTAGGCTTTCTTGCCAGCGCTACTAACTCTGTAAAAATAATAGCAAAAACAAAGCAAAACGTCTCCACTATGGAGACGATTAAAACTATTTAATACTAAAAATCAACAAGTATAAGCAAAATAAAAACACAATGAAATGTGAAGTCAACTTAAAATAACTGGATGAGCGCTTTTGACAAGAATGCCTTCATCAGATCCTGTTATATTAAACTTAGCTCATCAAATGTTAACAGAGGCTTAGCCAATCAAAGTCTTCTTCCTCAGCCTCTGCCCTTTCAATAAAGGTTTTAAAGGGAACATTCCATTTAGTCCAGGCAGTGTATTAGCCTGCAAGTCATCAATCCAGCAAGTTTCCACAATCTCAGTCAAATTGCACAGAATCCCATTCTCATATCTTCAGTCAATACTTCAAGCACCATAAAATTGAAACTATGGCCAGGATAATTTATATGTTGTGACAAAGCACTGGTTTTGGTGTTTAGCCTGATGTCACTTAAATGGGGCAATACCCTCTCTTTAAAGGGTCTGTTGGTCTTACCAACATACAACCCAGTGCATACATTACAGCTAGTGACATAAATAACTTTTTTAGTATTACAGTTGGCATACGTATTTTAAGTTTGTATTCTTTCCTGGTAATAGGATGTTCAAAACAGTTCTTGGAATTTAGAAGCCCACATGCTTTACATTTTCTACATGAGAATGTACCCATTCCCTTAGTGATTGAGTTCATCTTCCTTGTAGGTCTATCTTGGCATAGCAGTTATTTTAAATTCTTTCTGTTCTTAAAACAGGATCTTGGCACATCACACACTACATGGCAGATGTTGTCATCTGCTGTCAAGTTCTTCTAGTTGTTTCTTATTATATCACATATTTGTTGAACTTCATTGCTATATGTAAGCAGACATCTCATTCTTCCTGTTGGTTCTCTATTGCTCTTTGTGGGTTTATCTTCCTTCTCAATAGTTTCATTAAGAAACTACAGTTTACCTTTGGTTCTTTTCACCTCCTTGGTCTCAGCAGCCCCTTTATAAGTCTCATTTACCTTATAGCCTCTCTTTTTTTATTGCAGCTCGTCTCATTAGTGCATAACCTGGATGTTCTAAGAAACTAGCATGCACCCGGGACATATATTTCCCCATGTTATCATGGGATAGCTTCTTAGAACAGCTGGTGTTTCAAGCCGATGTTGCCATTTCCAGTCTGTTAAAATTAAAGGCTTCAAGAAGATAATGCAAGTCTGCATTTAAGGGGGGGTACTGGCTCAATTCTGACACTTTGATTGGCTGCTGAGAAGTGATGTCTTACATACATTTTTGGCCCTGCATTCTTGGATTTATCTGATGAAGTTTTGTGATGAAACAAAATTAAAGCACTCATCTTAATTTAAACAATTTTTATTAAAGAAGTTTTTAACGGTTCTATCTATTATACAGCATTTTTTGGGAGATTTGCATCTTGTTGTTCTGAACAGACCATGGTTTGTAAGCCACTGAGCTTTTGTGGCTTTTACTTCAGTTTGTGGTTTTGTTGCTTTTTTAGCTTGTGAACATTTTCACAAATATTACCCGTTTAGTGACTGATTTTCCTACATACTCTTCCTGTTCTGCAATGCATAAAACTTTGGTTCAGCCATATTGTATTCACACAAATCAGAATTCACTCATATGTGCTATTGTAAAGGTCAGTTGTGAGCTAGGCCGACAGCTGCCTAGTCCACTGCATATGGTAGACTAGGCAGCTGATTGATAGGTGTGCAAGATCACAGAAATCTAGCGGTTGGGAAATTTGCCCTTACCCCATGTTTGTTCAATCTCATAGTTAGTATGTATAATTAGTTTGTCCTTACCTCAAGCATGCATGATTTTATCGAAGCTCTTCATAAAGTATATAAGCATTTACTTTCTTGCATTAAATTACAACTGTCTTTTGTCTGCTTTTTACCATGATGTCATTGTTGGTTTCACTATTTGGTCATGATGTCATTCCTACTTTTCCCAATGAATAGGATGAACTTTTTCTCAGACCTCTCTGTGATATCTGATGCAAATGCACACATGCCACATCACCCCACTCATCATCAGCCCTTCTCTCGACTTCTCACTAACTGGTTGTAGAGTCGACTTCCTCTTCACTTCACCATTTTGACCTCCATCCCATACCAGTAACTTCTCCAGAAAAATGGATGTGCTATCATATCACAAATCTAGATTAAGCCCATATATGCTATATCCATAAGTCTTTCCTCATCTTTCTTTGAGATGACTTTAACTACTCAAACATAGACTGGAAGAACTACTCTTGCCAGAACACTAATGCCCAGAGATTCCTCAATTTTCTCAATGCAAATGCTTTGGAACAGCTAGTGGATACCCCCACAAGAGGTGATGATATCTTTGATTTGGCATTAACCAACATGAGTAACACTGCAGCATCCCTGCAATATCATCCTTCCTTGTAAGATCAGACCATAAAGCGGTCACGTTCAAAGTCACCATCTCCCCTGACCTCCCTCTAGCTAGGGTAAATCAAAAAAACATCGCCAAAGCTGATTACAGCCTCCTGAGGGATGATATAAACAGATTCACAGCCCCCTCCCTCTCTCTAGGAACTGGCATCAGTATCCAAAACTATACCAGATTACTATACGAACATTTATATAGATGCATTGAATCAGGAATACCTGACAGGACTAAATCATCCTCCGCAAGGAAGAGTAAACCTGTCTGGTGGATATCTGCAATAAATAAACTCTATAACAAAAGAAAAAAAATTGCTGTCCAGGACCAAGAAGAAGCAGGTGACCAACTGGAAGCAATCTCTCCTTTGCAAATAAGAGCACTAGTGAAATCCTCCTAAAGCAAACTTTGAGTCCAAATTGGCCACATCTGCTAGAGGCAATCATAAGACTTTCTTCACATATGTCCGTAATCTCAAAGGTAGCACCCAGATCTGTTCAGAACTGGTGGTCAAGAACACCACATATACAAAAGCCATAGACATAGCAAACTTGCTGGCTGACAGATTCAGCAAAAATTTCACCCCTCTGTCCCCCCATCAGTAAATCAGGACATTCCCAGTACCTGTCCCCTTCCCCTTATATCTAGGGATCAGGTCATCACTGCTCTCTCAAAGGCAAAAAAATACAGCCTCCATGGGATATGATAACATCCCAGGCTGCATCCTACATGAACTCAGGCAGGAACTTGCAGTACCATTAGGTGCCCTATTCAACCAAAGCCTGAGTATTGGTTTTGTCCCAGCTGAGTGGAGGACAGCCACTATCATCCCTTTACACAAAGGTGGAGCGTCCACTGATCTGGGAAATTATAGACCCCTCAGCCTAACTAGCCTGATCTGCAAGGCCATGGAATGGATTATCATGGACCTCATTAATAAGGACATTGGCAACCTCCAAACACTCTATCCCACACAGTTTGGCTTCATCAAGGGGAGGTCATGTCTGTTAAATTTGGTCGACTTTTTTGAGACAGTCACCAAAGTCATGGATGAGGGGAAGACAGTGCACAGTGCCTACCTTGACATGGCCAAAGCCTTTGACACTATTCCCCACTCGAGCATAATAGATAAACTATCTCAACTAGGCATAAATCCATATGTTACCAGATAGGTAGCCAACTGGCTCACTGATAGAACCCACCTAGTCAAAATAGAGGAAGCCACCTCAAGCAGTAGACCCGTATCGAGTGGCATACCCCAGGATTTGGTCTTGGGGCCTCTGTTATTTGGGATATACTTTTCTGAGGTGCAGGCCAGAATCAGTAGGCTATGACTGACTAAGTTTGCAGATGACTGCAAGTTGGGAGCTGTCATCAATTCCCCTAGTGACGTGGACATCCTCCAAGAGGGTCTCACCCAAACAAATGACTGGTGCCAGAAACATGGCCTCAAGCTGAATACAAAAAAATGCATCATCATCCCCTTTTTGGAGAGAGATGTCCCCAGAAATTATCACATTAATGACAACGTTCTTAGCATGCAGTCAGTCGTGAGGGATTTTGGCACCCAGACTGATAGCAGCCTGGCTTTTGACCACCATGTTGCTTCCATTGTACGGAAAGCTTTCTATATGGCCCATCTCATAAGTCAGGGTATCTCATCCAGGAACAAGGAGGTCATAACATCTTTGTATTCTTCCCTTATAAGGCCCATTATTGAGTACAACGCTCCATTCTGCATGTACCTCGCAAAGCATATGCAGCAGCTGGAAAGACCACAGAGGTTCCTCACCAGGAGAATCCAGGGCCTCAAAATTCTACCATTCACAGATAGGCTAAAAGCCCTATCCCTCTACTCTGTTTCATACAGACTCCTCAGTGGTGACCTCTGTCTGGCATACAAGGTGATCTCAGACCCCACCTTGATGGGACTGCTACATATCCGTAAGTCAAGCTCCACTCGAGTAACCCACAGACGCAGCCTCAACCTGGTCTGTGTCATCAATAGGACTTGCTGGTGGGACAGATTTGTGTCCCAGAGACTCCCCCATCTATGGAGTAGACTCCCTCTCCACATCAAGCAGAGTACCTCTTTACCCCTTTTTAAGCGCAATCTGGATAACTGGATGGGAAATAGAAAATACATCCCTGGAATTCCACCAGTGTCCCTGCTGGACAGGGGCATCAGCTGCTGACTTGTCTATGCATGGACTAAACTCTTGGCTAGGCTTATAAGGGCCTCAGGGCCAATAGCGTAGTAACTTCCTATGATCCTATGAACAATTTGTGGAAATGGAAACAATCTAGCTGGACTCACAAGATCTCTACTGCATAAAGCCACACTGCTATCTAGATTCACAAGAATTATCAGGTCCACTATCCTATATTGAAAAATATTTCCCATAACCTTCCTGGATGGCAGACTAACAGGTATACTAATTTCATATGCATGTCACTTGGTTGAATTAAACAGTGGTGAAGCTTCAAACAGTTAAGTCAAACCAAATGAGTATCTAACTAATTGAAACGAGTAGATTTACTAAATAAATTTTAAAAATTTGGCAGTTTTGTAGGACAGCAAGCTCCACTTTGACCCCACATACCCCTGCCTCTATTTCAGATCCTCATGATACTTTGTTTCCCTGTACATTACCCACATATTATGCTCAGCTGTGTAGCATTTTAGAATTCACCAGCTATAAATCTGAGAGTTGCATACACCCCACAATTTCACATTTCATTCCTAGATCTGTCTTTATGTAAAGGAGGTAAGAACTACATCCTCCACTTTTGAAACACCTTTTCATTTTTGAAGGTAAGATTATACACGTGTGTGAAACAATAGCTAGGTTATCTGACATCCTGTGCAGTTCCCAGAACTGGCTCCCCTTCGACCAAAGTTGTTGAGCTCGCACACACACACACACACACACACACACACACACACACACACACACACACACACACACACGTGCCCAGCAGTTACAACTCCTTTGACGAGTGAATACACCTCAGACATCCCATTATGATTCAATGAATGAAATAAATTTCATAGAATGCAAGTTATTGACACCTCTCTATGTTTCTTAACTGTCTCTGATTTTGCATTATAGTTCTGCTCTGTCCATTATACAATCTTTGATTTGCTGGTAAATCACCGAGGATTAAAGCCAGTCGATAGCAGCAGACATTAGCATTTCATACTTCTTATTGTTCAGGCACTGTATATAAATGATCTGCTAGTTACTGCATAGAGAAACTCAGGGATTCCTACATTACTACTGAAGTATGGAACATTATATGCAACTATTTGTTCTACAGAGTTCTTCCAAAGTCCTAATTGGTGACTCTGTATGATATCAGCAATAACAAAAAAAAACAGTGATAACCTGGAAAGCCTTTGCAACCAGTAGGTGACTCTATACAATGTCGGCAAAACCACAGGTAGGCCTTGAGTACATCCCATGCCCTGAGAAAATTCCATGCTTGTAGTAAAACACTGTGCTGGCGTAGGGAGAAAAGTAGTAGAACATAGATTTAGACTTACCTCAGTGGTGGAACATAATAAAGAAATAATAAAATGGTGATCACAATATCGAACAGCACAGAGAGTAATATAATACTAAAAAATATATATATTGTCTACAACAAATTTGAAAACAATAACCTTGTGCTCCACAGGTAAAGTAGAGGATAAGTATGCTAACAAGCAGTTGGTGGGAAGCTGCTGAAATTATGCACTTCAGCTTTTATGACACTCACACTGTAGGGCACAGTGTTATATGCTGCATTCTGTTTCTCAAATGTTTTTTTTTTCCTGATTTCATACAAGGTCGCCAATTAGGACTCTGCATGATGGATAGTTACATGGTGTTCCATGCTTTGATGGTAACGTTGGAAGCTGAAGCTTGGCTTTAATTTACATATATGTTTCCGGACTATTTATTTAATCTTGCTTTGTTATCCAGTAGGTAAACTGCTTGTTAATAACTTTTTAAAATTTTTATGTTCTGTCTTTTTCTCGCTCGCGGTCTCTGTTTTTCTCTCTCACACACGATGCGTGCGCGCACACACGCACAGACACACACACACACACACACACACACACACTTGTGAGTGTCTTAC
Source organism: Protopterus annectens (assembly GCF_019279795.1). Classification (NCBI taxonomy): domain Eukaryota; kingdom Metazoa; phylum Chordata; order Ceratodontiformes; family Protopteridae; genus Protopterus; species Protopterus annectens. Next base: position 274,272,088 of record NC_056748.1, read on the forward strand.
TTATTTTATTTATATATATATATATATATATATATATTAATTTTATGCTCACTAAATATCAAAGCCACATTGAGCAAGTTTAAGAAATGGCATCTGTTTTCTTTTTTCTGACTCTGCTTGCCCTGTACCTTAAAAGACTTGTTTTCTACCAGGCATTACCTGTACATTATCAACATGCTGGAGAACACTCATTCTCCGATTAGGGTAAAGCTGTACGGTTTGCCCGTTCTCTAAAACATGGCAATATATAACTAAGTGTTAAATTTGAATGAGTATTGCATCATGCATATAATTAATTATTTGTTTTTTTCTTTGGTGAGCACAAAGACATATAAAAACAATTTCTTCCATTTCTGAAACAAAGCATGATAGCAAGGTACTGATAGCTCAAAAGTTATTCAGTATGCAACTGTCTACAAAGTGCCTCTTTTTTGAAAGTTGTTAAGATCATGAAAAAAAAAGAATATGACATTTTTTGCACTTGCCGTTTTTTGACACACATACATTATAACTTTACAATAATAAAATCAAATCAATCAAAGTGAGAGCAAGTTGTATAAATGATATTTGTGGAACGTGGTATTAAATATGTATAATAAATTCTACTTTAGAGGTAGAAATGTGTTGTACTGCACAAAACTATATTATACATACCTAATACACCATGTATATAATATAATATATAAAATATCCACGCACTAAACAATTGCATGAAATGACAATGATACTTGCTGAATGACAAAAAAAAATTACAAAAGAAACACCAGTGACAGAAATACAGTGAAAAACAGCTATTCAGTAAATCAGAGCTGTTTCTCATTATATTTCTGTTGCTTGTATTTCTTTTGGACTGTTTGATAATACATCTTCTTCTTTTTTTCATCTTTTCCCAGTTAGGGGTCACCACAGTGGAACACCTGTCCACTCATGACTGGCAGTGGAGTTTTACAGTGTTGAGTTGCCACCCCGGCACTCAACCTTCCAAGTAAGGCACACACACGCACGCACTCACGCCCAGAGCCAATTTGGAGTATCCAAACCACCTACAGCATGTTTTTGGAATGTGGAAGGAAACCGGAGCATCCGGAGGAAACCCACGTGACCACAGGTAGGACATGCAGACTCCACACAGAAGGCTCCCCAGCCGACATAATAGGCCAAATTCTGAAAGGCCTGCTCTTGGTGTATGTGACTGACTATGGTGTAAGCCTACTATACATATATATATATATATATATATATATATATATATATATATATATATATATATATAGGCTTTACACAGGACCAAGTCACCTACACCAAGAAAAATTGTTTTGGAGTTTGGCCCAATGGCCCAATATCTGTCTTTCTGTTTGGCTAGCTATGTGTGTGTAATAGCTATTAGCAAATCCTCATAAGAGGTAATGCTGCTTTGGGGTGTTTTTCTGTCTCTTGGCAGCTCTTTGTGTGAGATTGTGGCACAGCAAGGTCTGAGGATTTGCCCTTTTCATGCTGTAGTAAATTCTGGGAGTTGGTGTATATAAGTCACTGGGGGTGAGGGGATGAAGTGGGGCTTGCTCCCCAGCAAAAAAAAAAAAAATAGGAGGCATGGCTTAGTAATCAGAGCTACTTCAAATAAGCACAATGTCATAACTTGTGCTGTAACCCACTTTGCATGATATAGTGGACCAGATTCCAAAAGAGTTGCTCTCAGTGCAAGTCTGCCTAATTCTTAAAGAGCTGTTGTCAGTATAAGTAACTTACTTCAGTATAAGCCCTATCTATAAACAGGTTTACTACAGAGAACAGATTCCAAACCACCTGCTCTCAGCCTAAGTAGTCACTTATACTGAGAACAAGTCTTCTGGAATTGGGGCCCATGTGTATGATGCAAGGGTATGTATAGCACAGATTACATTAATTATACATTTGTCAAAAATAATTTAAAAATCATTGCATGACTGTGTAACAGAACACATTTGCAGTTATTTTACATATGAAAAATTACTTCCCCCTCCATGTCTGTGAGACAGTAAGTCTGACAGATGCAGATATTTTCCATGAGTCTCCTAAGTTCAGTCATTTGCCTTTTGAAAATCATGTCAAAGTGCTGAGCAGTTCAATATTTACAAACATCTGACTGATGAAAACACTGACATTCATCTCCCAGCAACTGACTATAAACCCCACTGATGCCTCCAGGCATTTCCTTCAGATCAGCTGAGTGTTACCAGTGAGCATTACATTAATAGCTGTAAACCATACCACAAACAAGCTCTTAAAAGGTATCTGCTTAAAGTTTACATGATCGGTGAAACAATTGCCAGTGATGCTCTACTCTGCCTAGAGCAGATTGAAAGGCATTAAGTGATGTTCATATATGTAATTATGCATGCATTCATAATCTACATACCTCCATAAATATCTCAACGACTAAGTAGCATGGAAATTATTGCTTGTCCTCATATGAAATCTCACAGCTGAATAAGGAGAAATATTGGAGACAGTATTTGTACAGTGTTGAATGTTTACTCATGAACAGCAAGCTTTTTGTATATCATTACAGAAATGAATACTAACTTGTTTATTATAACTTATAAAATTCAATTTAAGATTTTAAATCTAATGAATGTTACCACTATAAAGCTGAATTGTATGCTGAAGAGTTCTGCTGTTGTTACGTGTACACTAATAATGATAGTTCTACAGTTATGAGCTTTTACTTATTCTGTCAGTTTGATGGAAGACGTAGGATAGAATGACTGGAATTCAAAAAATAACCCCCCAGAGACTTACTACAAAAAAAAAGAAGTTATGTACTCACCATAACGTTCCATGTATGTAGTCCATCTCGCTGAACATTATTACATGTGAGTTCAGAGTCGATCCTCGGCTCTGACTCGGCTGCTTAGAAAGCCTGAAAACTTCTGATTGGCTCCCATGGTACATGAGCACATTCCCCAGATCCTGTTTGCTAGTAGTATATCAGGATAAGACAGGAAAAAGACAAAGGTCCGGAAGAATAAACTGTAATAAAGGCACCCTTTATGGTATAAACCACTGTAGAAAAGGAAAAAAAAACTGTATCCAGATCCACCAGGAAGGGGGCTGGTGGGTGGGTTCGTAATAATGTTCGGCGAGATGGACTACATACATGAACGCTATGGTGAGTACATAACTTCTTTATGTTATGTAGTCCTATCTCGCCTCCATTATTACGTGTGGGACAGCGTCCCTAGCATCTTGAATGGGTGGCTCACTGGAAGATGCTCCTGAGTACCGTGGAGCCAAACGAAGCTCTACCCCTGGAAGTTAAATCCAATTTATAATGGAAATGAAGGTATGAGGGGTAGCCCATGTTGCTGTTGCACATATATTATCAATAGGTGTCCTGGCTTGGAAAGCATCAGAAGTAGAAAAGGACCTGGTAGAATGCGCTTTAACCTTAAAAGGTAACTCCTTTCCCTGAGAAGTGTAAATAAAGGAAATACAACTAGAGATCCAGTTTGATGGTGTGACCTTGGAAACTGACAAGCCCATTCTTGCCTCAGCAAAAGAAATAAACAGCTGTTCTGATTTTCTAAATCCTTTGGTCCTATGGATATAGATACGCAGTTGTCTGTGCACATCCAATTGGTGGAATGTATACTCTGCTTTACTGGAGTGATCAGGGAAGGGTTGGGGCTATTAATTAGTTGTGTGAAACCATAGAAGTTCATGCTAGATGTAAGGTAGTTAATGTCCATCCAACTGACATTGACATTACCTAGTAACAATTTTTCTTCTGGAATTATTATGGATATCTAATGTAGGATATCTTCCAGTTTAGCTGTATTGGCACCAGGAGGGACGTTAAGAATAGTAATACATGTTTGCTTATAGTTGTTTACTTTTAGGAAAGTAATGAAAAGATGTGCTGAACTGAATTTTGGTATTAGTTTCTCTAAGGAGAAATGTGCTAGCTGTTAGAAAATATTAATGCAATACCACCACCATTCCCTTTATACAGTCATTACAGATGATATTATAGCCAGGAGGTGTAATTTCAGAATCGTTTATGATAGGTTTAAGTCACGTTTCAGTTACAGCAAGAATATCAGGCTTATGTTGAGTAATCCGGGCATGGAGTTCAGTCGTTTTAGTTCTTATTCTTCTAATATTTATAGCAGCAAAAGTTAGATTACTGGGGTTGGGGGTTGACCCATGTGGGTTTAGAGTAGTATGTGGAAGAGAATTGTATTGCTGTTCATTATAACAGGTTGGACCAGGATTAGGGTGAGTGTCTCCTCCTAGAAGGATTTTAGTATATTGGGGAATTATTGATACTTGCTTTTTTGGAGAGTATTTTTCCACTTCATTTTATTTTGGTTCGAGTTGAAATTGAGTTAATCAGTCTATATTTGGAGCAAAGGTGACAGGTGATCATTAAATAGATTAGGAGTGACATATGACGAGTATAGGGTGGAAGTATGAATAGGTGGATGGGACAGAGTTGGAGAGATGGTAAGATGTAGAGTCATGGTAGAATGAGAGATGGACCAGTAGTAGGAGAAGAATGGAGGATAAGCTGAGGAGTAGCATGATTAAGTAAAGGGATCTGTGTGCTACTGATGGCAGTTAGTGGGGAAGTAGGGATCAAGAAGGAAACATGAAGTTGCAGGGCAGTAGGATATATAGTGGTAGTAGAATCTAAAAGCTGGTAGAGGGTAGGTAAGAAAAAGAGTTAGTTTGTCCTGGTTATCTTGGTACATGATTAATTTACTGCAATTGTAATGTATAACGTAAAACGTGGTTTTTTTTTCAGTTTTACTATCAATAAATGTATGTTGTATAATGCAGGGAACAAAAATCATTCTACAAGCCAAGCATAACCTATTTTATTTTTTATAAATAATGGATGGATAGTGTAGAGTATAGTGATAGGCAATGATTAAGTAAATTATTTGAACAATAAGAGCTGTTGCAATGTAAGTTTATTTATCTTGAAGTGGAAAGCGCATTCTTTTTATTAAGGCTTAAAATGGTGTTCCCTTTTATTAGTTTATACCATAAAAAGGCAGATGTTATTTAAGGAAGTCAACAAACAAACAGGCCCAATACAAAATAATTCTCTAGTACATTGGCTTATAATCTTCTAAAGGAATCTAACTTTAATTCATGTTATATACACCTTAAATATTGTGGGAAGAAATAGCCAGGGAATTGTTATGGCTAGGCTTGTATAGGCCCTAGGGCCAATAGCCTAGTACCAACCTAAGAACATATGTCAATTAATCCATTAACCAATGAACATTTCAACAAATAAGCTATAAATCCATTAGATAGCTGAATCAGAATTAAAGGAACAACATACATCAATTGAAGTAAGACAGTTGTATCAAGCACTGTCATAAATTTTCATTATTTAAACCGCCTGCTGACAGTGTCCCAAATTCCAAACTCATTTTAGCCTCTAAAATATTCAAAGACTCAACAACATCCCCAACTTTAGATCAACAAATAGTAGCCAAAACCAAAAAAGAGAAATCACAAATACTACTATCATTCAGTTCCATAGTATGTACAACAAATTGTATTCCTAACATCCTTATTACAAATATATGAACAATGTTCCTGTATCCTGAATTTTATACTTCTCTCGGTTTGCCTAATACATGCTTAATTTTTGCACAATTACACTTCATTGCATACACCACTTTACTTCAAACAGAAGTATAAAATTTTTCAGTCTACAGAACTAACCATTAATACTAAAAATGGAAGTACTGCATTCATATATGTATACATTACATCTCCCACATCCATACATGCCAGGACCTTAAACCTCACTAAGGGGATTTTAAAAGATGATAACTCACCTGAATGTAATGCTGTACCATAAGAAAAAAACAGAATTGTAGGCAAAATACTTCTTAGTGTTGAATCTGACAGCAAAATATGCCAGTTTCCTTAATCACCTTAACAAATATCTCTGTAAATGTTGAAAACTTAGACATACAATATAACATAATGCCTTCGTCTTTCTGCTAAAAAAAATCCTACTAGATGGAAAAACATTCACTATTACCAGTATGTGTAACATCGCAGTCATCTCCAAACAATTTTATCTTATATTTATCTTAAAGTTTTTGAATATCTCCCTGTTGATTTTATATCCTGTATCAAATTTTGAAGTCCCAGTTCATTAGTAGCATTATTCCTCAACTAATAAACTCACCTAAAGACAACAAAGATATAAGACGGAGAGGAGAAGCATGGGGGGGGGGGGTGGCACTTTAAAAAATTATCAGGGGATGTTTCCTTTCTAGGTAACCTGGATGTGATCACTTATCCTAACCTTCCCTCCTATCAGATATTTAAAAATTAACTTTGTAATGCAATCAAACAAAATTAAAATGACTAGCCCATTCATTACTATTCAACTCATTAAAACATGTAATCGCATCCAGCTTCTTAACTTTACAGAGACACAGTAAACTATCAATTTAACTGACATATTATATTACCTTGTCAAACAAAATATCTATCTCCAGCTGTTGAAAAGCCCTCAAAATACTGTTAATATTATGTAGATAATTCACAGTTTGTCATATAGCTGCATTATATGTTATGGTATCTGGAAGCTGTCATGAGTATTTCATGTGCAGAAGTTAAACTGTTGATTGTTCTGTTGGAACATTTTTCCCTGACCCTTTGTGGAAGGTGAGATCTGCCCAGCTAGACCTCTCTGGATATTGAGTAGCAGTAAGTCACCATCGTCATCATTATCAGCAGCATGGTTACAATATACATTTTTTCATTTATTTCCATGTACTCAACACATCAATCAATACACCGTCACTCATGAAGCTGCTTTTTTATTTAGTTTTTGAAGTTATACACTTGTTGCCAATATTTGTTAACATGTCTACCCAAAATGCATGCATAATTACAGCCCGTTGCAGAATGTACATAATCCATGGCTGTTTTACTTTGTACATAACCACTTCTGTCATCTCCTAATTATTAGCTAGATCCTTGTAAAATACAAGTTAGCTGTGATGGTAATGTATGGGCTGGAAAATGTGTTAAAGACTGGGTGGGTACCACTTAGCCAAGGGTAAAGTTTCACTTCTAAAGTAAAATTAAACTAAATGAGAAGCAGAAGGCCATCAAGATCACTTTTCACTGTAATTTAGTATTGCGGAAAAACCTTGCAAATTAAAGACAAGTAATTTCGATATGCCATTGTAATACCTGTTGTGAATTATGCAATGTAAGACAATAAATGCAACTTACTATAATAAAAAACAGAAAAAAATATAATGATATAGCCTTTTTCCATTTCCTTCCCAACATATGGAATTGTCTTCCCCCTACTACTATGAATCCATTGCACTGTCCCAGTTTAGAGGTCTTACACCCTCCTATATTTTTGGCAGCTGAACCCATGACTGTGAAGACACAAATATCTCATTCAATTTAGGCCTTACTTGCCACATACTGTTTAATTCTCATAAGGTCTATCCATCAGCAAGTCAGAAAAATTATTTAATTTAGTGCAGCAAATGTTGTGCTAGATAATTTGTTTTCTTACATGTACTTAGTGACTTGTTATGTCACTAAGGAAAAGAAACGCAACCCCCCCCCCCCCAAAACAACTTTTTTTGAAAAATGTATATTTTATGAAGACGATTCTGCTTATATTGCATGCTGTGTCTGAAAAACGTATTCTTCACCCATTGTATTTCATTATTCACATGGAGCATATAGGTGCTTCCTATATTATGGCATTGTGTGATTTAGTCTGTGCATGTTTTTATTATTTCTTAATTCTACTGCCAACTATCTGCGGTGGTGCAGCGGTAGCGTTGTTGCCTCACAGCAAGAGGTTCTCCCGTTCGATTCTCGGCTGGAGTGCAGGGAGTGCCTTCTGTGTGGAGTCTGCATGTCCTCCCCGTGGTTGGATGGCATTCGAAAGACTTGCGTAAATGGGCGTGCCTTTGTTGAAGGTTGGACATCGAGCTGGCACCTCAGTGTTTGTGAAAATCTACTGCCAATCATTAGCGGACCAGAGTTCCGCTGTGGTGACCCCTAACCGGGAAAAGCTGAAAGACAAACAACAAGAACAACAACTCTCTGACCTTATATCTAGTTGAAGCCACTTATCAACACAAAATAAAGTACTGCAGGTACATTAGACGTCCAGCTGTATCTGTTGCTGATGAAGTGTACTGTGCATAGACCATAGAATTACAGTGACATACAGAACTCAGAATAGTTTACTTGCCATTCTTCTCATGGTAAAAAAATAATTGATACATTAGTATATTTGGTTGATCTCTGAATTCTTCCCAGGGTTTCTTTGGCTAAGCACATCTTCACCAATCACAGATCTGTGAGAGCAGCCTCCTTCGTGAGCATTGGGTTGAATATTCATTCTACAGAAGTCACAAGGGGGATTCATTTTTGGGTCACATCGACATTTATGCCAAATACTGTTCAGTGAGGGGGAAAAAAAAAATCACTGAAACATTTTTAGCAAATTTTTTTAAAAACACCACTTAAGATGTAGGCAAATATATATTAATATGACAGAGGCTCATGTATCTGATTGGTGGACAGTGGAGTATGAAATGGGTATTTAAGTAAAGTTTAATTGATTTCTAACTGTCTGATGAAGCAATGTTGATCATTGCGAAAGCGCTTACTCAATAAAACGTTGTATTTTTTATTCCTTGTGGATTATTTTACTTCTTTAAGTTACCTTCTGCCCTTGGGTAAAATTTGATGCGTCACAAAGTGGTTATGCTGACTTTTAGACTTTTAGATCATAAGTCAGAGTATTTTATCAGTATAAAAACCTTGCTGCTATGACAGTATTTCAGTGGCACTGCTCTGCATGTGTAACACGACTGGTTATAATCTTAAGATAATGGGACATATTCATGGTGCTGACATTCATACATTTGTAGTGGTTATCCACAAAGAACAACGCTACGCCCTTCTGTAAATAAGGCAATCTAGGCTGATTAAGGAAATGCAAAGATGTTTTGGTAAACATGCCTCCCTACCACAAAAGTATAATCTGCTTAAGGCATAAACATTGGGGATCTATTAGAAGGATACAGGGTATTACATGTTTCTGTATTACTATGTCTCATAAAGGTAAATGTAAAAGGGCCTCATTTGCATACAAACACATAAAAGAACCCTAAACTTATACCTGTAACCACCGATTCACCTTAAGGATATGCAACTTAGGTGAAAAATTAATTAGTTTAACCTGTGCAATAAAATAAACATTGGTATCCAGTTACCATGGTTTCTGCAATCCTTTGGACATTTCACTTTTAATGCACTTGGCTATGATAGAGGTTGCTGTTCCAGGTCATTTTCATAAGCATGAGTATGAATGTTATCCAGTGATTTTCTTCTGCAGTGTGAACCAACTCCAGTAGATTGACAGATTTCTATTCTTCCAGAGAACTAGTAGGTGCTGTTGGAATAATAGCATACATGGGCGAAGCCCATAGCTCTCAACTTCTTAGAGTAAGAAATCTGGACAAAGCCATAAATAACGGGGGGACAAAGGCCCAAAAAATAGGGGCAATTTTGAAATATTGCTCTTACAAACATAGAAAGTTGATAGAAGAACAGATTTTGCATTAGCATGAATTTTCTGAAGGGCATGAAGTCAGAAACTCATGTGTCTGTCATTATTTTCTGACTTCAGTCCTCAAAGATTTGTCAGTGATTTGCCAGTAAACCACAATTTTACAAGTAACAGGGCAAACATATAAGGTGAAAATCTGGACATTCTGCAAATGTCTGTACAGTTGAGAGGGATCAAGCGTGTTCCACTCATTTAAAGTGATGTGCAGGATCATGTGTCTTACAAAGACACTTCTGTTTCAGTACATCCAACCTGGTTAGCAAAACTGAAAATAAATATGCCTTGACACAGAAAGTAGAACTGCATTTTTCACATCTCCAGAACAGTATTTGAAGTAAGGTATTTATTGATGTCTGGCAAGCCACAGCATCAGGGTTTCTATATGCAGAAATGGCTTTTATGCACCTGCCAAAATAAATGTAGTGAGCCCTGTGTTTTCTTCCCTGTTGTTTATTACAAGGCATGTTGTTTCTTCCCTGTTGTTTATTACAAGGCATGTTGTTTCTTACCTGTTGTTTATTAAAAAGCATGTATGATCCTACCTATTTTTCATTAGAAGGCATGTGGTTTCTTATCTACTGCTTTTTGCAAGCCATGTGTACCTGTTGATTATTACAAGACTTGTAATTTTTTACCTATTGCTCAGTACAAGCATGTGTTTCCCTACCTGTTGCTTAGTACAAGGCATGTGTTTCCTTATCTGTGGCTTATTACAAAGCACGTCTGTTCTTACTTGCTGCTTATTAAAAGGCATGTGGTTTCTTACCTACTGCTTATTACCAGGCACATATATTCTTATCTGTTGCTTATTACAACGCTTATAGTTCTTAACTGTTGCTTAGTACAAGGCTTGTAATTTCTTACCTGTTGCTTAGTACAAGGTATATGTTTTCCTAACTGTTGCTTAGTGCAAGGCATTTCCTACCTGTTGCTTAGTACAAGGCATTTATTTTCTTACCTGTTGCTAAGTACTGGGTACGTGTTTTTCACCTGTTGTGTATTACAAGGCACATGTTTCCTTACTTGTCGCTTATTGCAAGACCTGCGGTTTCTTACCTGTTGCTTATTACAAGGCATGCAGTTGCTTACCTGCTGCTTATTAGAAAGCATGTGCATTTTTAGCTGTTGCTTAGTATAAGACAGGTGTTTTCTTAATTGTTGCTTATTATTACGTGTGTGTGTTCTTACCTGTTGTTTATTACAAGTTGTATGTTTTCTTACCTGTTGCTTAATAAAAGCATTTAGAGAATGGGCAAGCTGTACATCAACACCCTGAGTGGAGAATTAATGTTCTCCAGCAGCGTATTAATGTACAAGTAATGCCCGCTGAAAAATGAGTTTGCCACTTCACAGCAGCATATCAAGCTGCCATGGAGCTTGGACTGCAAAAGAAACTAATGCCCGCCATTGTTTTACACTCGCTAAGCAGCACTTCTGCTGTTTAGTGAGCTTAAAATATAAAACAAAAAATGAGAGAGACTGTGTGTGTGTGTGTGTGTGTGTGTGTGTGTGTGTGTGTGTGTGTGTGTGTGTGTGTGTGTGTGTGTGCGTGTGTGTGTGTGTGTGAGAGAGAGAGATCAAGACAGAGTGAGAGCAATCTTGTGTGAGTGAATGCATGCATGAAAGCAGAGGAGACTGTGTGTGTGAGAGAGATTGAGAGAGAGAGAGAGGTTTTATGTGAGTGAACGTTTGCAAGAAAACAGAGGATCCTGTGTATGTGAGAGATTGAGAGTGAGAGCAATCTTGTGTGAGTGTATGTGTGTGTGAAAGCAGAGGAGACTCTGTGTGTATGTATATATGTATGTGTGTGAAAGCAGAAGAGACTGCGTATATGTGTATGAGAGAGAGAATGGGATCTATGTAAAATTGTGTTTTACTTGGTTGTTATTTTTTTAAGCACTATATTATTTTTTTTTAATTTATGTTTGATGTAAAATGCTTCCTCCCAACACCATTAACATACTACAGCAAGTTGGAAACATTAGGTAGAGGAACTATTTTACATTAAAAATATGTAAAAAAAAAATAATGTTGTGTCTTTCGGCTTTTCCCGGTTAGGGGTCGCCACAGTGGAACTCCGGTCCGCTAATGATTGGCAGGAGATTTTTACGTGCCGAGTTGCCAGCTCTGACACACAACCTTCAATGAAGGTACATCCATTCACGCTTGTCTCCACACAGAAGACGCTCTAGCTGAGAATCGAACAGGACAACATCTTACTGTGAGGCGACAACACTGCCAGAGCATCACCACCACAAAAAAAAAAATAATATAGTACTTAAAAAAATAAGTAAGCAAGTAAAACACAACAATTTTACAGAGAGCACATTCTGTAAGTGCAATAATGCCCTCCAGGGTGTGTGTTAATGTGTAATTAACATCCTTCCAGGGATGTAGAGGCCATCTGCCTGTGGTATTGGGCCTCATAAAACCCCTCAGCGAGCATTAATTACACATTAACATACACCCTGCCAGGCATTATTGCTTGCTTGGTTGCTTATTACAGGGAATATTTTTAGTTACCTGTTCCTTAGTCAAAGATATGCTTTTTCAAACCTGTTGCTTAATACAAGGCATGTGTGTTCTTACCTGTCTTATTACAAGGCCGTTGGTTTATTACCTGTTGCTTATTACAACTCATGTGCATTCTTGCATGTTGCTTATTACATGTGGGTTTCTTACCTGGTGCTTATTAGAAGGGACGTGCTTTCTTACCTGTTGCTAACTTCTCAACCTGTAAACTCAAGAAATCTGGATAAAGCCAAAAATTATGGGAGTGGGGGGCAAAGGCCCAAAAATAGGGATAATTTTTAAATATTGCTCTTGTAAATGTTACATTTTTTCAATATCATGCACTATCCTGAGTGATATGAAGCCTGAAATTTAAATGTGTGTTATTATTTAGTGACATCAATCCTCAATAACTTGTCAAAAAACAACAAATTTTATGAAGGGCATACCAAAAATAAGAGGTAAAAATCTGGACATTTTTTGAAACTCTGAAACACTGGACAGTTGAGAGGTAGCATGTATCCTATGAGGATGCCTTTTCTTGTTACCTATGTGACAGATATGCCATAATTTGAGTACTTCCCCAACAGGGATGGCTGTGTGCTGCACTATGAAGAAAAACTGTTTCAAGTGAAGTCAGGGAGCAGATTGTGTCAGACCATCTAGGAAATCAGTATAGACGTGGAATACTGAAAGGTGCCTTTAACCAGAAAGATGTTACTTACAAGACACATTATAAGCATGGGAAGTACCATCTAATCAACTTTATAAAGCAATAAGCTGAAATCCTGTTAATACACATAGAAACTCAGCAGGCAACCAAGGAAAGAGAAATACCGGGCAGAGTGGGCATGGTTTACTATTATTTTGCTGAATTAAACAACTGCAAATTGCTACTAATTTGAAATAAAAATGCAAATTTTATAATGATGAACACAAATAAAGTCGAACTCCGAAGTGGTTAATGTTCGAATTCGACATAATTCGAACATTCACCACACTTCCAGGTACAGTAGTACTGTGACTTGCACAGTAAAAACATGTTTGCAGGGGGGGAAGCCCCCCTGCACCCCCCCCCCCTCCACACACACACCCTGCTACTTAAATATACAAACTCCGGGATCGCACTATAGTGAGGGAAAGGGTACATTTCCTGATACCCACTATAGTGCGATCTGCATCACAATGTTGAACCTTACAACACAGAATGCTGTATTGCATTCGCTGCTGTAAGGCTCGACATTATGGCATTCATTTTCTCATTGTGCAAAATGGCACTTTCGCACAAATGTAAATTGCACAAAGTGCGATCGACAAAATGATGTTCAGCCAGTGGGGATTATGTATGAGGCCTGATGGACCACAAGAGATGTCATATAAAAACGTATTGCAGTTTTTAAAGCAGTCAATGGCAAGAAGGTACAGCAAGGATACAGAAGATCCAGCACTAAGTTGAGTATTTCCCCATATCATTTGAGTATATAACTTAACAGTGTTTAATGTGACAAGCTAAAAATTACTTTTTTTTAAAGAGCTAGATTTGATTCCTAATACCAACCCTTATGGATTCTAAGCACCATTTTTATCTAAACCAGTTCAAACCTGTTGGGTTACCCTTAAACACTGGGAAGTGAACATGGTGGGTCTCATCCAGTTATCAAGTAGAAATAAATATGACACATCCTGAGTCACAGTGTGGGACCCAAACACAACATAAGAGGAAAGGTTTTGCAATATCTCTGAAGTAATCTGGTCATCTCAGTGCACTACTATAAGTCATTACTGAGCTTTTTTCCTCGCAGCCACCACCAGAAAAGGGTATCATATTTGTGCACCTGCTGAAGTGGAGCCTCCAGGAAATTATACTTCTGTCCACATTGCTGAACTCTCAGTCTCAAATTACTGTTTTCCTAAAGATCCTCAGTCTCAGAGTTATACTTCCAGTAAGAAAAAAAATTCTATACCGGAAGCAATTCAATATAATGGCCAGTAGAATGAATTGCTCCCAAAAAAGTCTATAATTCCCCAAAAATATCTTAAGGGGTTTTTATTTCTCATTGTCCACCATACATAAATAAATTTAGCACCGAGGTGGAATCCTTCAAAGCCCCCGGGCCTGTGGAAAATACGGCCCAGACCGCAGAATCCTTTATAAACGCATTCTATGAACACCTTCAGGAATGCATGGATCATGCGATCCCAAATAAAACCAAGACCCAATCCTCCAAAAGCAGACGTCCTGTCTGGTGGACCCCAGCCATAAATAAACTATACAATAGAAGGAGGAAGCTACTAAATGATAGAGCAAAATCCCAAAAAGGGAAGGCATCTCTGGTCAGTATTAGCAAAAAACTACGGGCACTCATAAAATCGTCTAAGGCCAGCTTCGAGAGAAAAATTGCACAAGATACTAAGGATAATCACAAGGCTTTCTTTAGTTATGTTAAGAACCTGGGTGGTAATTCCCAGATATGCTCAGAATTAGTCCAGAATGACAAAAATACACTGAACCCACAGACATTGCCAACGTCCTAGCTGACAGGTTCAGCGCAAACTTCTCCCCCCCTCCCCAACAAAAGGGCAAATATCTATCCCAGCAGAGTGCTGCCCCCCCCTGACATCTCAGATGCTCAGGTAAGAGCCGCCTCTCCAAAGCAAAAAACACAGCATCAATGGGACCAGACGGTGTCCCGGGCTGCGTCCTACATGAACTCCAAGAAGAGCTAAACCCAAACATAAAACTACTGTTCAATCTCAGCCTTACTACAGGATATGTACCCAAAGAGTGGCGTACAGCAACAGTGGTCCCTCTCCACAAAGGTGGTGCCTCAACGGATCCTGGAAACTATCGCCCCATAAGTCTGACTAGCTTGGTCTGCAAAGCTATGGAAAGGATCATCATGGACCTCATAAATAAAGATATTGGGGACCTACAGACACTGGATCCTACCCAGTTTGGCTTTGTTAAGGGCAAATCCTGCCTCTTAAACCTGGTTGATTTCTTTGAAACAGTCACCAAGGCCATTGACGAGGGGAAGGTGGTCCACACAGCCTACCTGGACCTCGCAAAAGCCTTCGATACAATACCCCACTCGGGCATTATAGATAAGCTCACCAGCTTAAATATAAACCCCTATGTCACTAGATGGGTTGCAAACTGGCTCAAGGACAGAACCCTCATGGTTAGAATTGCTAGAGCCATGTCAAACTCCAAACCAGTTACAAGTGGCATCCCACAAGGCTCAGTCCTGGGACCTCTCTTGTTCAGTATATATTTCTCAGAGGTACAGGCCAACACGGAAGGACTGTGGCTGACCAAGTTCGCAGATGACTGCAAACTGGGTGCCATAATCGACTCTCAAGCCGACACAAGCATCCTCCAAAAGGGCCTCATAGAAACAGACAACTGGTGCCAGAGCCATGGCCTCAAGCTAAACGCCAAAAAGTGTATAGTCATCCCCTTTGGCAAAAACAAAGTGCCCACAAATTACCACATAGGTGGTAATCCATTAAGTACAGAAGAAGTCATTAGGGACCTGGGGACCCAAGTTGATAGCAATCTCTCATTTGACAACCACGTGGCCAAAGTGGTTAGAAAAACATTTTATATAGCCCACCTAATCATGAAGAGATTCACATCTAGATCAGGGGAGGTCATCGTGCCTCTTTACTCATCCCTCATCAGGCCCATAATTGAGTACAATGCCCATTTTGGGATGTACCTTACCAGGAACCTGCAACAACTGGAAAGACCCCAAAAGTACCTCACCAAGAGGATCAAAGGGCTCAAACAGATGCCATATGCTGCCCGGTTAAAGAAACTCCAGCTCTACTCAGTGGCATACCGCCTGTTCAGAGGCGATCTGTGCCTGACGTATAAAGCCATGTCCAACCCGGAATTAATGGACATGCTGCACCTCAGAAAATCCAAATCCCATTGAGCTACGCGCTCGAGAGACTTGAACCTCAGCACTGAAATAAATAGGACATGCTCGAGGGACAGATTCATAACCCAGAGGCTCCCTTCACTCTGGAATAAAATACCAGTCCAGGTTAGGCAGAGTCCCTTACTGACTCTCTTCAAGAGGAATCTTGATGAGTGGATGGGAGATCGTAGGTTTACCCCGGGTATCACTTCTATGTCACTGTTAGACAGAGGCACAGTATACTAACCTCAAAAAAGGGCATAGCAAAATTAATTTAAAATGGGTGGCGAAAGCCAAACACATTCTGGCTAGGCTTATAAATGCCCTAGGGCAGATAGCCTAGTATGAACCTATGAACCTATGAACCTAAATTACTACTATCAATTTTAGCAAATATATGTCTGTCTCACAGGGGTTCATTAATAAGTCCTGATGTGAACAAATAAAAAAAAGCTCACAGAAGAAGATGAAATGTGTTCCCCGCCATCCAGTAATCAGCATTCCTAAAATTAGTTTGTCTATCTGTTCATCAGAAGCTGCAGCAAAATGTAAACTTATTTATTTATCTGCTTTAGTTCACCGAGAATTTCAGAATGAGTGAGTAATCCATTTTTGGTGGTGGCTGTGGGGAAAAAAGCTCAGTAGTGATAAAACAGAACATTGCCTTTGTGTACATTTCCTTTCTGAGATTCCTGATAAATTTGGTATGAAGCTGAAACCTGACCTTTCAGTGAAAAACCGTAGTGAAGACATCAAATGAATAAAATCTAGTACCTTTTATTATAGTTAATAAAAGCACACCCCTTTGAGACCTTAAAAGCACAAACATTTTGAAAATATAGACAGGAATGTGTTGACTAAGCTGCAAATGACTGGGTGTGCTATGGACTTTCCTCTTGGGAGATTTATAGCAAACACCCACACCTTTTACAGTTACTCAATACAGGTCTTATCAGCCAAAAAGAATGAAAATGGATTTGTTACTATGTATCTGTACGGACTACAGCAGTTACTAATTAAACTGACATCAATCATTTTTGTAGACAAGTGTAACTAATTAAAATGACAGCATGCACCTCTGTACACAGAGGGAGGGAGAGGGAGTGGGAGAGCTAGAGACACAGAAATACTGGTTTCACCCGTAAGTCAGCTTGTGATTTGCTTTTGTGTAAACAGCTAACCAGATGGACTGGCTATGTACTGTGAACAAAGCATTACTGAAATGTGTGTCTACTGCAAACATTTCGTATTCTTGTTTTCTTTGTCTTCTTGTTTTGTATAGTTTCCACCTGATGTCACATAGAGCTTCAGTGCTAATACTTTCTCATAAACTTTTCTGTAAAGATTTTCCCTCTCGCCTCTCACCACCCCAGAATGATCAGCCCATGTGAATCTTCAGTCCCTACTTAAATTCCAGGTTTTTATATACAAAGTCCATTTTCTGTTACTGGTGTGTAGGCATTGAAATCGGCACATCTTAAAACACTTTACAACTTTTCATGTGGCAGACATCCGGGTCTTCCCTTGTGTGTTATACCACAGCACCAGATGTCATTGGCCTTAATTCTGCTACAGCCCAGTCAGGCATTAGAGATTATAGTTCTCTATATTATCCTAGCAGATGTTCACACCATTCTCTCGGACGTGCCCTCTAGTATTCCCAAAAATTCTGAAGGTATGAAATCACAAGATGGAATAATAGAGTAATAAGAATTTATCTCATTCAAGTAAAGAATGGCTCTTTAATGTTTATATCTTAACTTAGTAATTAAAATAATTAAAACAGTCATAAATCAAACTGAAACTTAATATGGAAAAAAAAAAGAATGTTATGGGCAACAGACCACCCTAAACCTGCCAGTGCAATCACATCCACCTCATGTGTAATTTGTCATGCTTTAATCATTTCTAATTTCATCCACTAACTGCTTACTAATTAACGAATGTACAGTAAGCAAACAATATGCACAGGATCTCCCATTAAAAGGTGGAGTTTCAAAAGGAAGCTAATTGAACATACAGTGGAATGGTTCTTTTAACTCTACAGATTAATAGTAAGTGAAAGATGTACATGTTTATTTAGAAATGAAAAGATTAAGTGCTTTGTCATGAATGGGAGACCTGCTCTGTACATTGAAAAATCATAATGCTGGGCTTCAAATGGCCTGTGCCTCACATTACTACCTATAGGCATCAAATGACCTGTGCCTCACATTACTACCTATAGGCATCAAATGACCTGTGCCTCACATTACTACCTATAGGTATCAAATGACCTGTGCCTCACATTACTACCTATAGGCATCAAATGACCTGTGCCTCACATTACTACCTATAGGCATCAAATGACCTGTGCCTCACATTACTACCTATAGGCATCAAATGACCTGTGCCTCACATTACTACCTATAGGTATCAAATGACATGTGCCTCACATTACTACTTATAGGCATCAAATGACCTGTGCCTCACATTACTACCTATAGGTATCAAATGACCTGTGCCTCACATTACTACCTATAGGTATCAAATGACCTGTGCCTCACATTACCACCAATAGGTATCAAATGACCTGTGCCTCACATTACCACCGATAGGCATCAAATGACCTGTGCCTCACATTACTACCTATAGGCATCAAATGACCTGTGCCTCACATTACTACCTATAGGTATCAAATGACCTGTGCCTCACATTACTACCTATAGGCATCAAATGACCTGTGCCTCACATTACTACCTATAGGCTTCAAATGACCTGTGCCTCACATTACCACTGATTAGTATCAAATGATCTGTGCCTCACATTACTACCTATAGGCATCAAATGACCTGTGCTTCACATTACCACCAATAGGTATCAAATGACCTGTGCCTCACATTACTACCTATAGGCATCAAATGACCTGTGTCTCACATTACCACCAATAGGTATCAAATGACCTGTGCCTCACATTACTACCTATTGGCTTCAAATGACCTGTGCCTCACATTACCACCGATAGGTATCAAATGATCTGTGCCTCACATTACTACCTATAGGCATCAAATGACCTGTGCCTCACATTACCACCAATAGGTATCAAATGACCTGTGCCTCACATTACTACCTATAGGCATCAAATGACCTGTGTCTCACATTACCACCAATAGGTATCAAATTACCTGTGCCTCACATTACTACCTATAGGTATCAAATGACCTGTGCCTCACATTACTACCTATAGGCATCAAATGACCTGTGTCTCACATTACCACCAATAGGTATCAAATGACCTGTGCCTCACATTACTACCTATAGGCATCAAATGACCTGTGCCTCACATTACTACCTATAGGCATCAAATGATCTGTGCCTCACATTACTACCTATAGGCATCAAATGACCTATGCCTCACATTACTACCTATAGGCATCAAATGACCTATGCCTCACATTACCACCTATAGAGTCACACCCACTTCTGCAAGCTGAACACACAATATAAATACAGCATTCAGTAAACTAAGAAATCCATTATAAACTGATTTCTGTAGCATAAATAGCATATACAATTATGAACTCTCTCTCTTTCTCACTTACAGATGCTGTGCCTAAATACTACATTAGAGCCAATGGAAAAAAAAGCACAGAAAGCTTTCAGCATTGCTCCAGTGTGATTGGCATAATGGTTAAGGTGTTTACCTTGCAGATAAGAGATGCAATGTTTGATTCTCACATGATAAATTGGCTAGGCTCATAATAGTCCAGAAAAGGCAGGTCATACTTATCTATGAACTTAAAGAAGGCAGTGAAAAACTTTGGAATTTCATAATGATAAAAAGTGTGTCTGTGCCTAGGTAAAGGTGTTATAATAGAATTTTGA
The DNA here is from genome assembly GCF_019279795.1 of Protopterus annectens. Taxonomy (NCBI): domain Eukaryota; kingdom Metazoa; phylum Chordata; order Ceratodontiformes; family Protopteridae; genus Protopterus; species Protopterus annectens. Next base: position 274,292,026 of record NC_056748.1, read on the forward strand.
GGTATTTAAGGCTGTTGAACAACTGATACCCCTGCCCTTCAGTTATGTAGTAACACTACAAAGTCATGTAGTACACACACAGACACACATGCTTGTTATGCAGTTGTGTTGAATTAGTACAGGGAAAAATTACAGAAAATGTGTATATGTAGTTCACAGAAAACAGCACTGAATGGCATCAGCTATGGTGATGTATGTGAAAATTTTAAAGGCTGCCAGCCCAGCTAGATAGAATTGTGTAGATGATTATATGTCACTGTCAATAATAAAATCCACAGGCTGTTTCACAAATGTAAAAGAACTGTGTTAAATATTGATCTTCAACAATGTAACCACAGTGCACTCTGTTGGAAGAAAGTTGATAAAGTAAAGCACTTTATGACTGATCTCAAAGCTGGGAGACAGAATGTCTGGACTACGGAATTTCTTCTGTTGTTTTGAGACCAGAGTTAATTGTTAGATTTTACATGTATAATGTCTTTTATTGCTGTGGTTTCCTGACCAGGTGCAAAATCAAATAAATGTTAAAACCCTGAGTTTCTGTTAGCCTAGGAACCAGAGAAGAATGATATAATCTAAAATGAGTCAGCAGTGATGTATTACCAATTCAAGAGATATCAGAGAAAGAATTAGAGCATTTTGTGTTTTGTCTGAAGAACATCCACTCACCAGTACTCTGCCTTTGTTCTGTATGTAAGTAGGATCTTAGACTATAGTGTCTCTCTTAGAAATTGATAGAAAATGGTAAGTTTAGTCTAGCTGTTTTCTATATTTATGTCAAACTATTCTACAGTATTATTTAAGCATTCTCCTGTGATTTCTGAACTCTTTACTAGCACTGTGTTGAATTGAAGAGACTTGTCTTGTGTTTTTATTATTTATTATTAAATATTTTTAAACCTTTCAACGGTGGCTGTTTTGTGTAGAGATAATTTAAGCTCTAGAGTACATTGCATGTATATAGTGATACTGTACAAAGGCACTCCAATAAGACTTAAAAGTTCTGGTCACACTTACTAACTGGATAATAATATTGCACAGTAAAATTGGACACCCTTTGGTAAGGGCCTTATTAGTAGCTGATATTAGGGGTTCTGTTGGCAGTTCATTACTACCTTCTAGCTTGGACAGAAGGGGCAAAACTAGTGAAACTCTTCCAGCCTTCCCCAGGAATGTCTGTGTGGTTGTATATAAATCATATCTCAAAGTGTGTGTGTGTGTGTGTGTGTGTGTGTGTGTGTGTGTGTGTGTGTGTGTGTGTGTGTGTGTGTGTGTGTGTGTGTGTGTGTGTGTGTGTGTGTGTGTGTGTGTGTGTGTGTGTGTGTGTGTGTGTGTGTGTGTGTGTGTGTCAGCTACTTGGGCAAGGACACGAAGCACTGGTTGGGCAGAGGGAGTGCTGGGAGGACTTGGCTTGCAACCCTGGCTAAGGATTCCACTCTATAGCTGTGCCAGTGGGGAGTCTTTTTGGGGATCTGGAGAGAAAGGGAGAAAACAGCCCCAGACCGACTGTGATCTCTATGTGCTCTTAAGGGAAATTGTACTTTACTGTGTGTGTATTTGTTATCCTTCCCAATGTGGATGCTTCTCACTGGTGTTAGTGTTGAAGATTGAGGCTCTTTGATTACTGGACCAGTGCATGGGCATCACAATGTGCAAGTGCATATCAAGAAACTCAGCATGAAAAACACAGCAGTGCAGCTCAGAAATGTCTGTGCTGTATCTGAAATGGTACTACAGCACAGTTAGGTGGCCACATTAACCAGACAAAAGCTACTGCTGCTGTTACAGCAGCACAACTAGAAGGCTACCCCAGATGAAATTATACAGTGACAGCACTATGTGCTCCACATACGACTCCAACACATGCATATAGGAATATGCACGTACACAGTACAATCACACTGATATGTGCACACATAGCAAATAAAGCATACTGCAGCACAGCTCTGACAAATGGGTTTTACAGTAGCACAGCAGACTAGAGTGATACATGGCATGCAAATGCAGGCAGTCCTTCGTGCAGTGCAGCCCAGCTGGTGCTTAAAATATGGCAGGACAGTAAATAAGATGCAGATGAGGACTAGTGCAGACAAGGGGGATAATAATGCAAACACAGGGCAGATGTCAGAAACTCTGCAAAGTTCACTGCCTTTAGCTACTTAGCACAAATGATACACAGCGTATACAACTCTTGTCTAGGAACTATGTACTGCAACATGTATATTCATACACGTATACATATAAGCACAGGAGCTGTGCACTGCAAGCACACACAGACATAGACACATACATATATATATGTATATATATATATATATATATATATATATATATATATATATACACACACACACACACACACACACACACACACACACACACACACACACACACACACACACTCTCTCATGCACCCTGCCCCCCATACACATAGCTATGGTCTGAAAATCAGTTATGAAAATGTTGATTTTTTAATGGATGGCAAAAAATATCAAACGTTCCAAACTTTCTATTTATTCTGAGATTGCACAGACTCAGAAGATGGGCATGCTCTTTTCACACCAGTATATGCAACATCAGAGTTAGAATCATTAGCTGCATTTTAAGCCCCCCCCCCACACACACACACTCACACTGGTGTACAGGGAGGCTTAAATATCTGATGTTTTATTTTAAAGCCATCAAGATTTTAATCATTGCCTTTCTTTTGCTAATCATTCAGAAGTTTTGAATAGAAAGTGCCAAATTATGTACACATAGGTTTGTGTGTGCAAAACAAAGCATATGTCACACCCTCCTGCCTACTTCACCCATGACATGCATGTCATATGAATGACAGGTGCAGTATATGCATATAGGGTGCACAATGTGCTAGACAATGCACATCTACCATAGACTCTAATTGCCTCACAGTGTTTAGAACACTATCTCCTGCTAAGAGAACATTCAGCCAAGCTGTGCACCCTTACCTCAGAGTGCCTAGTTATTTCAAGTGCTTCCATCACTGTTCAAAACAGACTGTGCAGGCTGCTATGCTGTGTAACCTCATTTTTCTTTGTACCCTCCATCAGTTTCTGACAGAGCTACCATTTTACAGAGCCCATAGACTGTTGTGGCGTGAACTCCATAATTGTTGCAGTAACCCCATTGTCCTGCATATCATATTTGCACTGAATTATATTGGTCAATGTGCCACTGATATGAACAATAATCTGAGCTACCCACCAGTGCACCATTATGTGTGGATGCATGGCTCTTCTTTTAGTGACAGGATGTCATTATATGTGGGTGTATGACTCTTCTGCTAGTGACAGTGCAACATTAAATGTGGGTGTATGGCTCTTCTGCTAGTGAGAGTGCAGCATTAAATGTGGTTGTATGGCTCTTCTCCTAGTGGCAGTGCATCATTATGTGTGGGAGTGTGGCTCTTTTCCTAGTGACAGTGCAACATTAAATGTGGGCATATGGCTATTCTCCTAGTGAAAAGGCACCATTATGTGCTGGTGTATAGCTCTTCCTCCAGTTACCAGCAAAATGATCAGATCCTTTTGTTTGATATCCTGGCACCCTGAAAGACAGCCTGGTATATAGCCAGATTGCATAACAGAGAGGATTAGGATGTTTTTTTTTACTTTTCCCTGCTGTTACAAGATCTATGTTAGTATATACAGAGATGGAGCACAAAGGCCCAAAATCAGGGACATATTTTAAATTTTGTTATAAACCTAGAAAGTTAATAGAATAACAGATTTTGCTTTAGCATGCATTTTGAAGGCTATGAAACTCATATTTCTGCCATTATTTATTGACATCTATCCTCAATGCTTTGCCAGAAACTGTAGATTTTACAAAACAACATATAAAACATATTATGCAAAAATCTGGGAATTTTTTAAATTCTGGTCAGTTGAGAAGTTTTACAACATGATTTGCCCACCTTCAAAAACACTCTGTAGCACTCATTAGGTAGTGTGAGATTCAATTGAAGCATTGCCATTCGAATGAGATTTGATGAACGTTTTGATTGTTCAGCACATAATCACGTGTTTGTGTGTGCTTGCTTGAGTGTTTTATATACATTTATGCATATGTATATGCATATTTATATATGATTCTATAATGAAAGGTTGAAAACTCAAAAGAGAGAATCACAAATGGTAGAACACAAAAAGAGAGAGAATCCCAAAACACTGAATGATAAAAAAGAACACATTTCAAAACACTGAATACATCTCTCCCTGTAAAAAGGCCCTATATCAATAGACCACAGGGATAAAACCAACACTGAGACTGTCTTGTTAGTAGTAGTGTTACAAAAAGGATTTTTAGTAATGTAATGTCTGGAGTTAGGGCTGGTGACAGGTGTAGGGCTTCACGCTACCTTATTCATTGTGCTAACCTTAATCATAACCCTAAGCACAGGCATTATGTTACTAACACTACCCAAGAAAAAAGAACACAGGACACACACAACAAAACATGTACAACACTGACTCTATCCTATTATCTGAGCCTTAATCTATCCCTAACCTATGAACACTTTCACACATACACCAACTACTATAACATCATCGTGCTGATCTTCACACCATTTTTTCATTCAGGCATTAATTTCCTTGCAAACTCCTGCTTATTTATATTATATAAAGCTAAATTCAACAATATCTATAATTCACACAAATGAGCATTCACTCATAGTTGAATGGTAGGCTAATTGCCCTGACAGGCCATTTTAAGCCTAGCCATTAACCCAAGGTTAGAATAAAACTGTATACCTTGTATCTAAGAGTAAAATAACTTAACCATTATGCCATACCCACTCCTTACAGTATATTTTAACTGGATTCAAACCCTTAATCACCTGTGTTCATCTAAATTCAGTGCACTTATGCCTTGTGCACTCTCTCTTTTTTTACACCCACAAAAACTTTTCAAGCTATTGAATATTAACCATCTGTTACAACTATATATATATATATATATATATATATATATATATATATATATATATATTTACTATTGAAGCATCGAACATCAGAATGTAAACCGTTCAAAAATCTGGTTTACATGTCCAATGTTCACAATATGAAGTAGGTTGAAATACTGAAAACCAATACAGGCAAAGTCAAATTCGACTTCTGAAGTCCATTGCCCCCTTAGCAGAAGTACGTACGGACCTGATCCGTACTGCACAGTGCTAACAGCAATGTTTTTGCAGGGGGGAAAGAACCCCTGCACCCCCCACAGCCCCTGCCACTTATATATTACAACTCCAAGATCGCACTACAGTGCAGAAAAGGGTAAATCTCCCAGTCAACTGCAATGAGTCGACTGCTGTTATGCCGTCTGTCTTCTTGAGTCGACATTTCAATGTTCTTCAGATTGTTTGTCTGCATTCTGACTTCCGCACATGTCATTGTCACACAAGGCATGCTCGACTTTACAATAGTAAACCATATATATATATATATATATATATATATATATATATATATATATATATATATATATATACACACCCAGACACACACACACACACACATATATATATATATATATATATATATATGTGTGTATATATATATATATATATGTGTGTGTATATATATATATATATATATATATATATATATATATATATATATATGGGTCTACTGTATAAGTTCGAAAATACACTTCTTCGAACTCACACAGTAGACCCTGGGTTACACGAAAGTGCACTTAATCAAAAGTGCACTTTCGCGAAACCCGCTTCAGCGAACGGGCTACTACTGATGTTTAGTGCAGTAGTTACGGACTTTAGGGTTAGGGCATGGGTTATGGTAAAGGGATAGCTTGTAGGGCTATCCTCTTACCATGACCCATGCCCTAACCCTAAGGTCCGTGACTACCGCACCACAGTGGAGGATAGCCTGTCCTCCACTGTGGTGCAGTAGTCACGGACCTTAGGCTTAGGGCACGGGTCATGGTAAGGGGATCGCTAGTAGGGCTATCCCCTTAACATGACCTGTGCCCTAACCCTAAGGTCTGTAACTACCGCATCACAGTGGAGGACATAGCACGTTTTCCTGCTGTCCTCCACTGTGGTGCGATCCGTTTGTAGTAGCTGAGTTCGCGAAGTGCACTTTCGCATAACTGAGCGGTCTACTGCTCTTTTTTGAATATGTGGTATTCGATGAAAAGCAGTAGACCCATATATATATATATATGGGTCTTTCATTTCACTGAAAACTCATTCCACTGAATTTCAATTCACCCTCAAAAAATCGCTGAAAGCTCAAATCACTGAAAACTCATTTCACTAAACATAAGTACTGTTGAGCAAATAAAATGTATATGTCCTTTTCTCCACTGTACTGCAATCCTGGAGTTAGTATATATAGTTGGGGGGTGTAACCCCCCTCACCTACTTAGCTTTTCAATCCATCTTCACTATAATTTCACTCAGTAATGCTATTATCAATGTAGAAACACAGGAAACTTCTTGGGGCCATCACAGATGACCAACCTAAATTTGACCTCCGTATTCACAACTGTATGAAAATAACTCACTAAAAACTAGGGCTACTTTACAGAAATAAAAAAATTCCTTACAAAGGGGTCTTGAATCCCACTTGCCCATGCCCTCCTCTCCCTAGCCTCCTCTATGGCTCCCAAATCTTAAATATTTAGTCATCTCTGCTCACTAAGATGGAAACCACCTATAATAAAACTGCTAGGTTTGCTGCTAATCAACCCTCCAATTCTCATCACTGTCAATCCCTGAATAGTTTAAATTGGTAGAGTTCCCTAACCAACTTCTTTTACAACTACTTGTCATTCATTCCATTCTATAGAAACCTTCCTTCTGCCCTGTCATCTCATCTATCAACTCTCCCTTTACTCCCACCAGAAACTTTAGGAGTGCTGACCAAAACCTCTTAGATATATATAAGGCCAAAAAAATCTATTGTCCAAAACCTATACAGCTACTCTCCAGCCTTATCCTGTAACCAGCTCCCCCTACCCATTAAAGAAATAACTAACATACAAGTATTCAAAAAAAACCTTAAAGGACATTTACTCAACCCCTGGAAATGTCACTGCAAACCCCCCATTAATTCCCATCACTCCCCCTCCCCCTGTTTCTCAACCCTACTCCTCCTGGTTTTCCTGCCTCTTTCTCTCTCCTCTTACTACCTACCAACGTGCGTTTCCAACACTCCAGCCACCTGTTACCACAAATACCACTCTTTCCACTCGTTCATCTATTGTATATAGTATTGTATCTTAGCATAGTAGCTTAGAATTATTCAAACGTTTACTTTGTTATAGCTCTGTATACTTTAAATAGCCATTTTCTTGTTACCAACTGTTTACCTCTTTCTCTGTTGTACTCAAAAATAATAAAAAAGGGGCGTTTGCTCAGTAGGACTTTCCTAGTCAACAAATGTCAAATAAATAAATCAGTCACAGTGACACATACTCATTACTCCTGCTGTTGTTTGATACTGCTAAGCAACAGTTGCTGGTGTGGCAGTGCCAGCATTGTGCAATGTACTACTATTTGCTGGAAATAAGTGCAAAATCTGGTTTAGGCTTGTGTGTGTATGTGTGTGTGTGTGTGAATTTCTCTTACATTCTAGCACAAACTTCATCAGCACTGCCATTACACTTGCGTGCATGTGTTTGGGGGGGAACAAAGTATTTTTAAGAATATCAAGACCACCATATTTTCTTTCACTTACCATCACAAACATGTACCTCACACATAATAGGTGTCTATATTTGGTGGTTTGGCAGGATGAGGATGTGTGAAATCAACTGTTCATTGCACTGTAGTGCAGTGATTAGCACCGCCATTTCAGTGTGGGCACACTGAGTAGCACTGCCGTTTCACAGTCGTTTGCTCTGATTGAGTTCTTGGCTATGTTTTTATGTATGTGGAGTCAGCAAATCCTCCCTGTTTGCATCTATCCATGTGATCTGGTAAAGATCAACACCTCAGAAACATGCAGCAGTTGAGATGGAATTCATCCCTTTTTCCTGAAGGTGAATGTGAAGTGTGCACATGCACATGTTTGTGTGTGTGTGTGTGTGTGTGTGTGTGTGTGTGTGTGTGTGTGTGTGTGTGTGTGTGTATGTGCATGTGTATTTGTGTGCATCTGTATGTCTGTGGAAAAATATTACTGATTTTTATCTGTGCACACACATAATAATGCTGGGAACATGCATAACTCTTGTAACTACTGGTAAAAAGGGTCTATATTAGATAATCGAATGCTTAGGTAAGCGAATGGTGATTAATCGACCCCATGAAAGCGAAAGCTTACAAAACCGAACTGTCAGAACAGCGATTTTTTTCTAAGGGAAAAAAATCGCTGTTCAAACAAAAAAAAAAGAAAGCAGATTAAAACATGAGATTAAGTGGGGGGCTTTGCCCCCACACCCCCCTACTTAAATATACCAACTCCGAGACCGCACTACAGTGCCGAAAATGGCAAAGTACCGAACTGGCCAAACAAATTCTTTCCCAGGGAAAGAATTCGTTTACATGCCGTTTCGATATTTTGCAGTTTCGGTTTTGTCAGTTCAACCAAGATGTATTCGAAAACATGCATCTTCGGTCTGCTGATAGGAACCTGGTAAAAAAACAGTAAACAAGTAATTATATTTCCAAAGTAAGGTATAAAATGGATCACAAAATATTCAGCCAATTAGCATTTCTAGGAGTCTGGAGACCCCTACACTCAGGACTATATAAATGGATTTTGTCATGGACTTAGTGGTGGCCTCTTCCTCAGCCGAATCCATTCTAAAACCAGCCCTGTTGAGATGTGTGTATAAAAGGTTGCAATAGATTGTTTTGGAGGCAGTGGATTGTGTTGTTATTTCTTCTATTTTTTATCACAATCAAATCTTAGAGGTGTTCATAGAAGGTCATTACAGCATGTGTTCGGGGTGGGGACAATGCAATCATTATTTCTTTTACTTTTCTCACAGATGTTAGAGCTGTAAAAAGAAGGTATAGCTGGTGTAGAGGTAGTGTATAGCTGATGTAGAGGTAGTGTATAGCTAGTGTAGAGGTAGTGTATAGCTGATGTAGAGGTAGTGTATAGCTAGTGTAGAGGTAGTGTATAGCTGATGTAGAGGTAGTGTATAGCTAGTGTAGAGGTAGTGTATAGCTGATGTAGAGGTAGTGTATAGCTAGTGTAGAGGTAGTGTATAGCTGATGTAGAGGTAGTGTATAGCTAGTGTAGAGGTAGTGTATAGCTAGTGTAGAGGTTGTGTATTGCTAGTGTAGAGGTAGTGTATAGCTAGTGTAGACGTAGTGTATAGCTAGTGTAGACGTAGTGTATAGCTAGTATAGAGGTAGTGTATAGCTAGTGTAGACGTAGTGTATAGCTAGTGTAGACGTAGTGTATAGCTAGTGTAGAGGTTGTGTATAGCTAGTGTAGAGATAGTGTATAGCTAGTGTAGAGGTAGTGTATAGCTAGTGTAGGCGTAGTGTATAGCTAGTGTAGACGTAGTGTATAGCTAGTGTAGAGGTTGTGTATAGCTAGTGTAGAGATAGTGTATAGCTAGTGTAGAGGTAGTGTATAGCTAGTGTTGAGGTAGTGTATAGCTAGTGCAGAGATAGTGTATAGCTAGTGTAGAGGTAGTGTATAGCTAGTGTAGAGGTAGTGTATAGCTAGTGTAGAGATAGTGTATAGCTAGTGTAGAGGTAGTGTATAGCTAGTGTTGAGGTAGTGTATAGCTAGTGCAGAGATAGTGTATAGCTAGTGTAGAGGTAGTGTATAGCTAGTGTAGAGGAGCAACAAAGTGGAATATATTGCTATAATCATTTTTGCACTTTCTTCACAATCACACATCAGGCACATATACAGGGGGCTGCCTTTGAAGGGTAGGGGTGGGGAGTAAGGAGGCATGCTATGCATATGTATGACTGCAGTCACTTGAAATACATGATTATGGACATTTGAACCTCTGTTTTGATCCCAATGTAACACCAGAGGGATGTACAGGCAGTGACTGATTTTTTTTTTTTTGTGGGGGGGCAGCATTCACAAAAAGGATTTATGTATCCTCGCAAAAATGTCTTGTTAGTTTATTGTGAACTACTGTTTTGTTAGTTTTGAAAGTTAAGCCTTAGGCAGAACTTTTGTCTTCATTGACAGAAAAAAATTACACCTGAAATTCCTTTCTTACTCATGATATTTGTTGAGGCCACCATTGGATTAAAAGGGTGGGAAATGCTCAAAAATGCATCACAGAGCATCTACAACCCTATGGCTTCTAGGAAACCCATGCTTAACTGAGTTATTTCCTAAACTGTTATTACTGTGCTATCTGGTTCAGGAAAGGTATGTTGAAAGGATGCAAGGAAAACTAAAGTTGAACAGCAACACTGAATGTTTTCGATAATCACACTTTCTGTTCAAACCACCACTGGATGAAAAGGTTGTGTAAAATGAAAAAAAAACTTTAAAATGCACTCCAGGTCATATAGAAAGTAATGGCATCTTGAAAAAGCTGAAGAATAAGGCACAATGTGAGAAAATGAAGAAAAAGTAAAGCGCATGGTGTGGGGAACCTGAGTTAGGGTGAAAACAGAGAGGAGCACCGGAGGAAGTGTGTGCGCACGCGCGTGTGTGTGTGTGTGTGTGTGTGTGTGTGTGTGTGTGTGTGTGTGTGTGTGTGTGTGTGTGTCTGTGTGTGTGTCTGTCTGTGTGTGTGTGTTGGGGGGGGTGAAACAATAAGTAGTCCAACCTTGTACCTAGAGTTCTTGCAGTGTATCACTGTTGTAACTAAATACCAATAACTGTGAATGTCCCTCTGAGATGGGCCAACACAGTGTGGTACACAGATTTGTCTTTATGTAAGTGCATTGTAGCTACATGTCAGTCTGTGTACACCCCTCATAAAACTCTGCAGCATGAATCAAAAGGATGCTTAGGAGGCGAGCAGTGACAGGGTGATACTTAGATTGAAGTGTCCAGGTGGCCCCAACTAGACATCTGCTGCGGGCCATTTTTGCCAAAAGGATAAATCATCAAATTATGTTAGAGTGAACATGAAGATTGTGAGGATTTTTAACAATGAGTAGATTGTATTACAGTTAGCTCTGCTGAACACATTTTCTAGTGGCTGTGCAACCCTCAGGGCTGAGGAAGTAGGACAGCTTTCTGCACCCCAAGAGACTTTAGCAGATTTTATTCTTAAGATGTATAATATGGGTGGTCGTAGAAATGGTGGGGTCTAAATGAATGCATAGATATTTAAAAGTGAGATTAGTTCAATAATAGATAGGGTCATAGGTACGTACTAGGCTATCTGCCCAAGGGCATTTATAAGCCTAGCCAGAATGTGTTGGCTTTCCCCACCCCCTTAGATTAGTTTCCTGTGCCTCTGTCCAGCAGAGCCATTAGTTCCCTGCACCACTGTCCAGCAGAGCCACTGCAGTGATCCCCAGGGTAAATTTTCTGTTTCCCATCCACCCGTCAAGGTTTCTCTTGAAGAGTGTTAGTGAGGGGCTCTGCCTGATGTATATTGGAATCCTGTTCCAAAGCATGGGGAGTCTCTGGGACAGGAATCTATCCCTCCAGCATGTCCTATTTATCGCTGTGATGAGGTTTATATCTCTAGAGCGTGTGGCACTGGGATTTGTTTTTTTTAGGTGGAGCATGTCCATCAATTCTGGGTTGGACATGGCCTTATATGTCAGGCAGAGATCATCTCTGAGTAAGCGGTATGCAACCGAGTACAGCAGGAGTTTCTTGAGTCAGGCTGCATAGGGCATCTGTTTGAGGCCAGTAATCCTCTTGGTGAGGTACTTTTGTGGCCTTTCCAGCTGTTGCAGGTGTCTTGTAAGGTACATCCCAAATGGGGCATTGTTTTCTATGATGGGTCTAATGAGTGATGAGTAGAGAGGCACAATAACCTCTTTTGTTCTAGATGCAAACTCTTTAGTGATTAGGTGGGCCACATAGAAGGATTTTCTAACCACCTTGGCAATATGATTATCAAAGGCGAGATTACTATCTACTTGGGTCCCCAGATCCCTTATTACATGTTCTGTATTTAGGGGACTACCACCTATGTGGTAGTTCGTGGGTACTTTATTTTTTCCAAAGGAGATGACTATGCACTTTTTGGCATTTAGCTTGAGGCCATGATTTTGACACCAGGTATACGTCTCAGTGAGACTCTTCTGGAGGGTGTCTGTACCAGCTGGAGAATCAGTTATGGCCCCTAGTTTGCAGTCATCTGCGAACTTGGTCAGCCATAGTCCTCCTATGGTTGCCTGTACCTCTGAGAAGTATATACCGAACAGGAGGGGTTCTAGGACTGAGCCCTGGGGGATGCCACTTGTAACCAGTTTACAGTCGGACGTAAAGCCTGCAACTCTCACCATGTGGGTTCTATCCATGAGCCAGTTGGCAACCCATCTCATGACTTAGGGGTTTATGTTCAAGCTGGTGAGCTTGTCTATAATACTAGAATGGGGAATGGTGTCAAAAGCCTTTGCGTGGTCTAAGTAGGCCATGTGGACCTCCTTTCCCTCATCTAATGCCTTTGTAACTGTCTCAAAGAGGTCCACCAGGTTTAGGAGGCATGATCTGCCCTTAACAAATCCAAACTGGGTAGGGTCCAAGGTTTGGAGGTTCCCAATGTCTCTGTTAATGAGTTCCATGGTTTTGTGCTCCGTAGCCTTGCAGACCAGGCTAGTCAGGCTTATAGGGCGATAGTTCCTGGGGTCCGTTGTGGCTCCACCTTTGTGGATTGGGATAACTGTTGCTGTGCACCACTCTGTGGGTACGTGGCCTGTAGAGAGGCTGAGTTTGAACAGTGTGTTTAGGTGAGGGGTTAGTTCATTTTGGAGCTCTTGTAAGACACAGCCTGGGACACTGTCCGGTCCCATTGAAGCTGTGTTTTTGGCTTTGGATAGGGCTGTTTTAACCTGTGTGTCGGTGATTGAAGGGGTCCTGCATTCTTCTGGTATGGTTATGGGGCCCTACATTCTTCTGGTATGGTTATGAGCCCTTTAGGGGGTGAAGTTTGCATTAAACCTGTCTGCCAGAATGTTGACAATATCAGTTGGTTCAGTGTATTTTGTGCCATTCTGCACTAACTCAGAGCAGATCTGAGAGTTTCCATTTAGGTTCTTGACATAGCTAAAGAACGCTTTGTGGTTATCTTTGGAGTCATTGGCAATTTTTCTTTTAGAAACTAGCCTTGGATTATTTAATGAGGGATCGTAGTTTCTTGCTGATACTGATCAGGGATGTCTTACCTTCTTGGGATTTTACTCTTTTCTGTACTAGTTTCCTCCTTCTGTTGTGTAGTTTGTTTATGGCAGGGGTCCACCAGACTGGTTTCCTTTTCTTGGAGGAGTGAGTCTTGGTTTTACTTTCCTGCAGATGCTCATTGAGTGCCTTTGTAAAGGTTTCAGCAGCTTGGACAGCACTGACCTTTAGCATGGGGGCTGTGAACTTTCCACCTCACTCTTAAGTAACGTGAAGTTTGTTTTTGAAAAGTTTTTCACTGTGGTTTCCTTGATTGGGGGTGGGGGCAGAATGTGGATATCCAGAGTGATTAGTCTATGGTCTTATCTAACCAGCGAGGCGTTGACCTCCGGTGTGAAACATCAGTCACCCATGTTGGTGATGACCAGGTCCAATATGTTGTTCCCTCTGGTGGGGGTGTTGACCAGCTGATCCAGGGCATTCAAATTTATAAATTCTAGGAAGTGTTGGGCAAGGGAGTTAGTACTTGCTTGAGTAGTTCTCCCAGTTTATGTTTGGGTAATTGAAATCACCCAGTATTAGGGTGTTTGGCAGGACCTTCATATTTCCCAGAGTCTACAGAAATGCAGAATAGAGGTCCTGGTTCATGGTGGGTGATCTGTAGCAAGCTACAATTTGGATTGCAGTTTTGCCCATTGTTAGTTGCACATGGATGATCTCTGATGCATTGTGTTGCACCACTAACCTGGAGGTGTGGGTATCCTTGATGAATATGGATACACCCCCACCTTTTTTGTTTCGGTCTTGGTTCTGTGGCCGAAAGGTATGGTATGAGTTATAGCCTAGTAGTGCTGGGGTGCTCTCAGGAGCCTTAAACCAGGTTTCTGTTACTGCACAGTTGCTGATGTTCTCCATACTGAGGAGTGACTTGACTGCATGCATTTTGAGGTTTAGACTTCTGGCGTTGAGTAGCATTACCCTCAGTTTTTGGTTACTTGTGCTATTTATGGTGGGGGGGGTTCTTTTGAGCCTTGCCTAAAAAAAGCACTATGGAGGGAGCAAGAGCCTTGGCCAGTATTCGAAAGCCTAAGGGTGACAGGTGCAAGCCATCTCTTGCGAAGCAACATGGCTTGTCGAGCATGTCATCCCAGGCGGACAGATACCGGATCCCTTCGAATGACACCTGAAACTTAGTCAGTTGTTGAAATTGATCATTTTTTCTTTATACTGTGGCATCATTCTTGGTGAGGGCAGGATGCTACTCAGGGTCAGGTTCATACCGGCCTGGGCTACATGATCAGAGAGCTCTTCCATGTCTCTTTTCATGTAGTCCAGGGAGGTACATCTGAGGTCATTCACACCAACATGGACAATGACAATGACAGAGTCATATTTGTACTTGTTCTGGAGTGACCTGAGTGCTTGTGTTATGTGGCGGATCCTGGCGCCCGACAGGCAGCTAACTGTAACCTTCTCCTTGTCCAGCCTAGTTAGTGGGACATCAGTGTGTCTGACTATAGAGTCGCCTATTACTAGTGTGTTGGGTATGTTATTTTGCCTTAAGGGCTGTGATTGCGTGGCACACTGATTATGTGAAGTATATGTTTCATGGTTGGTGATGGGGTGTGGAGGTTGCTTGGATGTCTGCTTTGGAGGTCTCTGTTGCTTTTGCAGATTTTTATTTAGAGCCTCCAAGTATGTTTTCATGTATTCATGTGTATTTTCCAGTGTTGGTTTATTAGATCTATGTGAGACTGAGGTGTGTTGCAAGTATTACCCTTCTCCTCTTGACTGTCAGTTCCAGTCTTGGGTTGAGAGAACTTTGCCTCCAGTTTGGCTGTATAATTGCATCTCTCACATATATTAGTGTTTGGTGGTAGGAGGAGAGGGTTGTCTGTGTACATGAGGCAGTTGTTACATTACCTCAAAATGCCCAGATTCACCAGTTGGACTGGAGAGAACACCGGAAACTGTACTTTGGAAATGCCTGAATAGGTAGAGTAAGCTTTTTTTCTGATTGGCTGGTGGGGTTGAATAGACAGCCTTGTCCTTCTGGACAGTATAGAGGGGTCTAGTGCTAGGGTTAATTAGTGCTAGATAGGAGTATTAAGCAAGTGCTTGACTGTGAAATGAATGGTTTGAGTGCTAAAGTTGAAGGTTTGTCTAGTTCCAAGGGAAAAATTGAAGAGTAGACTTTGTGGAGCTGAAAATAGTTTAACTCTAGCTAATTGGCACTGCCCAGTGCGCAAAACCGTGCAAATGTGGTTTTTATAACAGGGAAGTGAAAGAGATATAAATTAGCCCAAAATGGCCAATAAACTACTAACTTCTGGGCTGAAACCACTCCTCTTGGGACAGATAGGCTGCTCAAAGCTCCCCTCTCTCACAGGTGAACAGAGAAATTTCCTTCTATCGAAGTAAGGTATGGGCAACACAGAAACTTGTAACACAGCCCTGGATTCAGCAGTAACCTGGAAACTGGACTATACTAGTTCAGAAAGGCGGGAAAAAGTATATTTATTTTTTTTGCTTTTTGGGGTTTTTTTTCAGAAAATAGAGCAGATACTATCAAAATTAGCCCAAAATGGCCAATAAACTACTAACTTCTGGGCTGAAACCACTCCTCTTGGGACAGATAGGCTGCTCAAAGCTCCCCTCTCTCACAGGTGAACAGAAAAACTTCCTTCTAGCCAAGTAAGGTATGGGCAACACAGAAACTTGTAACACAGCCCTGGATTCAGCAGTGACCTGAAAACTGGACTATACTAGTTTAGAAAGGTGGGAAACAAGTATATATTTTTTTTTTTCAGAAAATAGAGCAGATACAATCAAAACAACACTTTACCCAATTAACCAGTTAAAAAGCTCAAAACTGAGCCCTGTTCCAGCAGTCTTCAATCAGACAAGTTCTAACTGCAGACTCCTGCCACTAGGGTACAGAGAAACATTCTCCAAAAAAGATGGCTTGGATCACTGCACAAGTTATACAAACAAAGCTAGATCCAGCAGGCCTGAATCTAGTCTATGCTACAGCAAACAAGGCGTACTGATTTCATAAAGAAACAGTTCAAGTAAGCATGCGCAATAAGCCTTCAACCAGAAATTCCCAGCTCAGAAGGGCAGAATCAAGCCTCTCCTTCCACAAGAGTGCAGACCACAAACCTTCTTAATGTAAAATAACTGGCCTGAAGCCGAGGTGCTTAATCCAGAACTAATATACTTTTAGAATAACAGACACTGAGCCTTCAATCAGCAGTTCCCAACCTAGAAGGATGTACGTTAGCTGTCCTGCCACAACAGTGCAGACCACATACCTTCTTAATGTAAAATAACTGTCCTGAAGCCCAAGTGCTTAACCCAGAACTAATACACTTTTAGAATAGCAGACACTGAGCCTTCAATCAGCAGTTCCCAACTTAGAAGGATGTATGCTACCTGTCCTGCCACAACAGTACAGACCACACACCTTCTTAATGTAAAACAACTGTTTGAAGCCCAAGTGCTTAAACCAAAGGCCTTAGAATAACAGTTACAATTTAATCAGGCTACTAACAAGCAGTAATAAAGGCAGCAGAATAAATTCAATTGAGTACTTTTAAGAAGAGGCAAAAGCAAAATAAGGTAATAAAGTAGGAAGAAACACAAATACAGTAAAGCAGATGAAGTGCAATTTTTTTTTTGTAGAGGGTGGAAACAGAGCAGATTAAGATACTGTAGGGGAATGTCCTTCCCAAGTGCTCTCTCTGTACACAGCAGAGGAGATGGGACTGGTAAGAGTATCTGAAATCAAAATATGATTTCACTGTACTCAGTTGAGTGAGCAAATGAGATGGGTCCAGGAGGAGTGTGCAAAAACAGATTTACAGCAGGGGCGGGCAATTCCAAAGCCACCAAGATTAACACCACAACAGGAAACAGGGAGGGGGGGGGGACTAACTCCAGAGAGACAGAGACACAACATTTACTGAATCAAAGACACAAAATATTTACTGAAGCAAATCTTAAATAAGTGCAGAGAAAAGTATACTTAAATCAGCTTGTGTCCAGTTGATATATGCAGACAAGTCTCAATAGCCAGCAACTCCGATTAAAATGATTAATAGAAATGTAACCAACACAGATTTTAATGCAAACAGAACCCCCCCAGGCTAACACTAACACATGAATTTCAAAGCAGTCTAACAACTTTCAATGAGCCCAGATGGCTACACTTTTTCACACTTCAGGCAGCTAACTGCAGATAGACAAAGACACGCAATATTTACTGAATCAAAGACACACACTATTTACTGAATCAAATCTTAAATAAGTGCAGAGAAAAGTATACTTAAAACAGCTTGTGTCCAGTTGATATATGCAGACAAGTCTCAGTAGCCAGCAACTCCGATTAAAATGATTGTTGATAAAAAGATTAGTATGCTAGAGAGAACTTGTCTGCTTCCCTCCAAGTGTTCAAATAATAAAAAGTTATTCAGTGTTAAATGTGCATTTTAATGACACATAGGCTCATCTATACTTGTGAGTTCTGGCTACAGAAAGTCAGGATAGACTTAGACTTAGATGGCAAAAAGCTGGGGAGAAAAGTTGTGGTGTTGCCATGTATGCCTGCAGTTCTGGTCAACCACCAGCGAAAACTATTCAACACCTTAGAAGTGATGGCAGAAATATATTGATAGTGTTGGAATGAATGATTAATCATATTGATAACTTCATTCACTGTTGGAGTGGACTTTGCTACACCCTTCATTACTTATAGCGCTGTAATGAAGCTTTATCTTCACACCTCTAGCAGCAATCTAGCAAGCAAAGGCCTTGCTGTGTTGGACAATGATAAAGAAAGTATACAATGTGACCTTTAATGTGTGAGATGGCTGTCACAATGTTGCAATTGGAGCCTGATTATACTACTGAAATTTAAAAATAACAAGAAAAAGCATTGGTGGTACAATGAAATATACAGCATGAGGGTTTTGTGGATAGGTTATTTATTAAAATGATGCTCCCTCATTGTAGAACATAAGCATGCAGTAACTATTATAAAAGTTGTGTGTTATGCTGGATTCATGTTTTCTGCTACAGTAACATAGTTCGATGGATATGAATTATAGTAAATTGACGGTCTGATACACAAGACTAAGGCTATGAGCTAGCAGCAGCATCATGCTTGGGTTTCCCTACTCTCAACTCTCAACTGTCTCTCAGCAGGTGCTTTTGGAAAAAATGCTTGGATCTAAGACTTTACTTGGTTAACAAATAAATAAAGAAATAAACAAAGCAATCAGTACTAGGTCAATTGTCAGCAGGAAATCTCCTCACTCCAACAGCTATGATTTCCAATGGAAATGCATATGTATATATACAATGGTTTGTGCTACTGTTAGGCTGGAGTGCTTCACTCATGCATGAAATATGAAAAGACAAAATGCAACAAAATATTAAATAAAAAGCAAAACACCAGGACTTGGAGACGGCTGTAGAAACCAATATAAAAATCTTTATTAGACACATTCGCTTTCATGGGTAAGCCCACTTCTTCAGATGTCTAATACATTTTAAAAACAGCTCTTGGTTTAAATATCCTCTTAAGACACATGATTAAAATCAACCAATACATTGTTCTGGTATGAACAAGCACTTTCAATTTAAAGTAACATTCTGCAAGGTACATGCTATTAGCTAAACTAGAAATCTGAATGTATACACTTCTAAAAGCCTATTTATAAAGTATCTAAACTGTGATTCAAATTTCCATAACATTTCAGTTTGCAATCTCAAGAACAGAATATATCTGTACATACTGATATTTTCCACTTATGTTCTCCAAAACACATACAAGCCTGTAACAAGAAGTCAGCAATTTATCATACAAACAATTCCTCAGCACATCTTACCTAAAGTGATGCCTAGACTTTAACTTAGGATATTTCATTTTACAATCACAAGCAAAAAATATATCTGCATGTTTACATTTTCCACTTATGTTCTACAAAACACATACAAGAAGTCAGTTATTTATCACACAAACAATTCCACAGCACATCTTACCTAAAAAGCTGCCTAGACTTTAACTTAGGACATGGTGGTATGTATTCATTTAATCCATGACCTGTATCAGCCCTTAATCTTACTACCCACTTAGCTTCAAGCTCTTCAGTGATGTTCTGTAGGTCCCCCCCCTCTTATACTCTCATATGTTCTCCCTATAACTAGAAATTTAAAAGCATATTCCATATCATTATTAATAGTGTGTCTGGCCAAGGCATTCACTTCGTTCTATTTACGGATGGCATAAATGTGTTCATGTATTCTTTCATTCAGAGACCTGAATGTCTTCCCTACATAGAAACTACGGCACACTGTGCAATGGGCCAAGTAGACTAAATGTTCTGTTTCACAACTGGTATTGATGTCATAATCATATGTCTTTAACTGATCTGGATGTTCAAACTTAGAAGTATTGTCTATATATTTACAAGAATTACATCCGCCACATTTTTTGTACCTTTTTCTATGTCTGGCCTTATATGGCCATGCGTTCTGTCACTAACCTTAAATTGACATAACTGTCTCTTCAAAGATTTATATTTCTTCAGTGAATACTTGGGTTTCACATCTATTATACTACTAATGCTCTTATCTAGTCTCAATATTTCTCTACCAAAAAAAAGAGAAATACCTTTCTCTCCAAACTCCCTTTCAATAGCGCATCTAAATATTCGTAGCGTGAACAATAAAATGACGCAACTCCATGCTTTAATAGACCTCTACTCATTTGATATCCTCTGTCTCACAGAAACTTGGCTTAAACCAGGTACGAAAGACAACATAATTACTCCTCCTGGCTACAGCATTTTAAGACTAGATCGTCTAAACAAAAAGGGTGGGGGAGTTGCTTTACTCTATAAATCTGACCTGCAGGTGACCTCAATTGACTCACTGCCTCCCTCCCCCGCTAATACTGAAATACTCTGCAGCAAACTCCAAGTAAATAAAAGCAAAGCCATCTATATAATATGTTCCTACATCCCTCCAGGCAACAACCTAGATTCACTTGAAAACATCCTTAGCTGGCTCTCCTCTACCTTTCCACAAGAAACCATAATTTTAGGAGACTTCAATGTTGATTGGAACTCCTGCATATCCCCCAAACACACCACACACCTCAACCTCTTTAACTTTCAACAAACCATAAACACCCCTAATAGGATTCACAAATCTACCAATAAACAGACCATCTTGGACTGGATATTGGTCAACAGTAATCCCACCTCATATAAAACTGGAATACTCCCTGACAATATCAGCGACCATCTTCTCACCTACATCACTAAACAAAAAAAAAAATCTCAAACAGGCTACCTATCGTACTATACGTAACAAGAAAAGATTTAACCTTCCAAGTTTCCTTAACGAACTCAAAGAATATAACTGGTCAGCTCTTAAATACCTCCCACTTGATGAGGCCGTTACTTTATTCAACAACACATTCCTCCAAATTCTTGAGCATCACGCCCCCTCACGCTTAGTTAGAATAAGGTCCAAAGCTGCTCCATGGCTCTCTAAGGAAACTAAGCAAACTATGCTATTAAGAAATAAACTCTGGACAAAATGGAGAACTACTAAAAACCCTACAGATCATCAAAACTTCCGACAACTTAGAAATATTGCAAAAAAACTGACCCTCCTTGATAAAAAAAACTTCTACCTTCAATATCAACAAAACCAAAATCATAACCCCAAAAATTTCTGGACAGGAATCAATAAACTGCTCCATCCAGGGAATACCAAAACACCCACTCCTGCTAACCTTGCCCAGACCTCTCCCACTACAATAGCCAACACTTTTAACAACTTCTTCTCTGAAACAGTCACCTCACTAGCAAAAACTATGGATTCCCCCTGCCTCCCTTCAAAAGACCTCTCCTCTTACCAGCAGCCCCACTCTAAAACTTGACACAGTCTCCACAACCTATATACATAAGCTACTCTCAAAACTCAAACCATGTACTCCTTCTGCCAACCAACTTCCAGCTGAATATCTCCAACTAGCTGCTGCTGAACTAGCTTACCCAGTCTCCATCTTAATCAACAGAACAATAACCCTCTGGAAAGTTTCCCACATTATTCCAATGCACAAAGGAGGTAACACTAACAAACTATCTAATTTCCGCCCTATAGCCTTACTATCGCCACTATCTAAAATTATGGAATGCTGTATTCACCATCACCTTCTTAACCACCTTCTACTAAATAACCTTCTTGCAGACTCCCAACATGGTTTTAGACCTTTTCATAGTACTTCTACTGCTCTCCTCTCCTTCACAGACACTATCAACAAAAATCGCAATAACAACCTATACTCCTCAGCTTTATTTCTTGACCTCTCTAAAGCCTTTGATATGGTGAACCATAAACTTCTGCTAGACACTCTACAATCTCTTGCTCTTGACTCTTTAGCTTTGCACTGGTTTGACTGATATCTGACAGAAAGAAAACAGGCAGTCCTTTGGGAAAACCACCTATCTTCTCAGCTCCCAGTCCTAATAGGGGTCCCCCAAGGATCCATCTTAGGCCCCCTTCTCTTCTCTATATTTATAAATAACCTGTCCTCCTCTCTCCCAAAATCCACATGTATTCAGTATGCAGATGATTCAGCTCTTGTCTGTTCTGTTGCATCTCCAGCTGAACTTTATTCCTCCACCCAAAAAGTCTTCACAGCAGCAGAAAACTGGTTCCAACATATCTGTCTCCTCCTTAATCCCCAAAAAAAACAAATTACTCATATTCTCTCCAACCCTTAAGTCAGCCCCTCTCTCCTTTTCTATTACATCTACCAACGGTACTATCATCTCACCTGATTTATCCACTAAACTACTAGGTGTAACAATAGATAATCAGCTGAACTTTGACGCCCATATTGACCTTACTATCAAAACTGTTAATAAAAAGATAGGAGTCCTCTACAGACTTAAGCCCTTTCTAACAACAACTGCTAAAGTGTCCCTAGCCCAAACTTATCTCATCTCCACATTACTATACGCCTCCCCAACTTTTATCAACCTCTCTAAATCTAACCTTCAGAAACTTGCCAAGGCCTACCACAGCATTGCTAAGTTTGCTACAGGTTCCCCATTTCGCACACATCATTGTGTTAATCTCAAAATGCTTGATTGGCTTGAACTTCAACATCTTATTCTATTACATCAACTAGTCATCACATATAAAATTCTCCATTACCCTACTAATACACCCATACTCAATAACCTTGTGGCCCCCTACAAGAATCTCTCTTCCCTTCACTCTGCAAACAAACTGCTAGTAGCCACTCTCAAGTCACACAATAAGGCAGGTGACTCCTTGTTCACCAATACTACTGGCCCATACTGGAATAAACTCCCCACAGAATTGACTACTTTGGGCTCATCACAACTTTTCAAGAAACAACTAAGAAACTATCTCAAATCCCAGTGGCTATGCCCTTGCTTGAATCCAGACTGACCTCCCATCTAACTTTCTTTATACTTCTCTTCATTACTTCTCCTTCTTCTCTCAATACTAACCCTCTGTAGCTCGCCTATCTCTCAAATGGACTTCTTTTTTCCCTACAAAGTCGCTTTCTCCTTTTATAAGATATATTACTGCAACATGTCACCTCACCTTGTTTTTAAACCTATTAATCATCCCTGCTGTGCAATTTCTGTTTCCTAGAACGAGTGCCCAGGCACTAATTGTTTATCATAATTCTTAATATTGTAAATATTTTTGATTCTTATAGTTGTTATAAAAGAATATGGGATCATGGATCCCTTCTGTATTTCTCCTTTGTTTTGTTTACCTATCTTAACGTGCTACTGTAAATGTAACTACACTACATTGAATTTGTTCTTTACATTCTTATAATTTTTGTTTCTTTTGTTTCTTTTATTGTCCTGTTTGAATGTTTTTACTAGTATATAGTGGAGTTTTTCTCCTCGGGCCTCTGCTGAAAATGGACATGTATCCAGCCAGACTAGCCCGGTCAACAAATGTAAAATAAATAAATAATAAATAAATAAAAGGTTTAAGTGGATTTTTATTAAAAATGACTTGGATATCTAATAAATATCTGTGAAAATGCATCATGGCATTTATTGCACCATATGTTGCATTGGATATATGAATTGCCACAAAATACTTTTACTTTAGGTGACATGAATAAACTTGAACCTGTAACATTATATCACAATAACATATTTACATTAGTGAATAAGGTTTGTTACATTCAGAACTTACCAAAAAGCAGTTGGTAAACTATTAATTACCCAATGCTTAGGTCATTTTCAGTCCTGCAAATTATTTATTGAGCAGAATTTTCACTACCTTCTCTTTAATAACATACCTACAATATACTAATTCATTCCATCATGAAGAGCTTTCCAGTCTAGTCAGTTATTATGCTCCAGGAACTGCATACATTTACAGATATCTATTCTCTCTTCCTAATCATTCTGTTTCTCAACTGCATCAATCTTAGCTCAACAGTCTTGTTGCCTTTTTGTTTCACTAGTATTTTTAAGAGAATATCCAAACTTCAGCTTCTCAGCATTGGTGACCTCCCACCAGAGATTCTCTTCCTTTCACTAGGCAACAGATGTACTTAAGATTATTACTTTTTTGCCCCTGCTGCTTGCTAGTCATCAGCCCCCTCCTGACAAATGGATCCATTCATTCCCCATCACCGGGGTAACAGTAGACAGAACAGGCCATCATTTAGGCAGGCATCAGATGTAGTTTGGCACTTTTTACTTGCTGACCCTAATTCTCTAAAACAACTTGGCCACGCACTGGGGAAGTCATGTAGTGGGATGACCATGGTGGCCACTCCTCATTTCCTGTTCACTCCTCTCCCTCACTGCCTGGCTTCTCCAGTGCTGTGGCCACCATTCAACTGGGTCACACTAAGGGCTGCACCATAGAAAATTTAGGATTATTACTTTAGCAAACTCTTTCCTTTCAAACTCATACTGAACTGCTAACAACCAACGTTGTAAATCAATTCAAAGTGTCATATAACATATCACATCTTCTAACAACTGAAGAATGTCAAGCAATAGCTGTCAAGGTGCTATTTAATGAGATTATGCCTTACCTATCACTGCCCCTCTTACCAGGCTGATACAATCATCTATGTTGGCCAGGTCAGTGCACAGAGACAAAGGAGGATAAAGTATATACACAACCAATACATAGCCTATACATCTCACTGACCATAGAGCCCACTATACTATACAATTAGGACTGTCTGTAGAGATCTATGCGATATAACAGAAGTAAACAGGATATATTACTGTGCTGCTAAATTAATAACTGATAAAGTTCTACCACAAGAACACAGGGTAGTGAGGAAAAGGAATGGGAGAAATTGAACACCATCATGGAAGTATCGAATAGAGAAAACTATAAAGTAATTAAGACAAGAAGTGTTACTGTTAGAAGATTATAGAAGAGGGAATAGATCAACAAAAATACTTAGAAAGATAGATATGATTAAAGCAATGCATAGTATTAGAACCAGGATCTATCGTGCACTGTCGCAAATAACAAACTAAAAATTTCAGCACAGGCAGGAAAACTTAGAAGGAACACAGATAAATATGAGAAAAGTATAAAATAAGCAATTTATTGATGACCCAAAAAAGTTTTATAGAGAATTGGGAAATAAGGTAAAAGGAAATGAAAGACCGCCAAAAAAAGAGGAAGTAGATACATTTTAGAGAAGTATCTATGAAGATCCTGTGGAACATAACAAAGATGCTCAAATAGTAAATATTCCAAGCCCGCTAGCTGTAACAATAAAGGGTATCCTCCGGTAAGTCTCGGAAGTAACAACACTTCACCACCTCTCGAAATATCTTGAAAAATCTTAAAAAAGTTCCCAGAACATGAAGTCACAGCCAAAAAGTTTTATTTAACTCCACACAGCAAACAACAAACAAGATTGAGCGCGCTTTCGTCTGTTAGACTTCCTCAGAATCACATGATTGCAAAAATACTTTACTATTATATAGTATCACATTATTGTTAATTGATACTTAACACAATACTTAATTGACCACACCATGGCTACTTCAGTTAACAACAGTATCTGAAAATGTTCACATTTGAAACCTAAAAACAGTCTAAGTGTATTGTATACTATGCCTAAAAACACTTTTAAAACCTTTAAAAAAGAAGACTCATTTTATAAAAATATAAATATGTGTATATATGTACAATTTGTATATAGTATTATATCAATTATAAATATACAAATTCATAAAAATAATATATAAATAAATCATTAACCACACAAATATATAGATAAATACAATATAAATGTATAAATATAATAATATAAATAATTATATATATATATGAATGTGGAATATTTACTATTTGAGCTGTTTTGTGGTGGAGAGGTGGTTTTGTGGTTACATAACAAAGATGCTAAATGGATAGAAGAAGTAAAAGAAAGAAGAAGAAATTTAAAGGTACAGGATATGAAATGTGATGAAATAACAGCGAGAGAGATTGAAACAAAGTTAAAAAAAGCCTCTAACTGGAAAACCCCAGGCCCAGATGCAGTACCTAACTTTTGGTTAAAAGTATTAACATCTTTGCACAAGGATTTAGCCATAAGTAAGAACTATTTATATGCACAACCCGAACAGACACCACACTGGCTGACAACAAGGAAAACAATGCTCTTACTTAAGAGTGAACCATCAAGCTACCCTAAAATTAAAGACCAATAGCTTGCCTTCCGATGACATATAAAATATACACAGGAAATGTCGCCGACAGAGTTTATAGTCATTTAGAAGAAAACTCAATTACAGCAGTAGAACAAGGGGAATAAAAGAAAGTCATATGTAACAAAGGATAATTTGTTGTTAAATAAAGCTACAGTGGAGAACTGTAAAAAGAGGAAGAATCTAAGTATGGCATGGATTGACTACAAAAAAGCATTTGATAGTATCCCATATTCATAGATAATAACAAGAAAACTGAAATCCACTGTATCGCTACACGCCTCTGTGTCTTGGGAAATCCACACACCACTACTCTGTTAAATACTCCAACTACTTCAAGCAGGAAAAAATCGAATGAATGACCAAAAAGGCAACAAAAGTTGTTGATAACTTTTATCTGATAAAATAACAAACTCCACAGTTAAGCGCTTTCACTTGTAAAAACACAAGCTTCATGAGAACACTCTAATTGACGAAATCAGATGTTAAATAACCTATTTGGCGCCAACAACTTTTGAATCTGTTACACATTTAAAGATATACAAACCCATAATCAAACCAACATTCCATCCTCATCTTACATAAAAAATGTAAAATAAACACAATTATATGTTTAAAATCACATAAATCTAGTATTACTAAAAATTAGGATAGTCACAGAGTCAAACAAAATTAAAATACAAAAAATGTATATACAATGAATTTTTGTGTTCGAATAGTGTTGTATAACTAAGACATGAATTGTTTGTACACAAAAAACATCAGTTTGGGACAAGAATGTGATATAAAAGAACTTGAGCAAGATGGAGTGTATAAATACTTGAGAACTGATGAAGGATCAACAATAAAACATGAACAAATGTAAATAAAACTCAGTAAGGAATACTTTAGAAGACTTAAATTAATCCTGAGAACAGCACTGACATCTAGGAACGAGATCCAAGTTATAAATCAATTTGCTCTTCCTGTCCTAACATACAGTTTTGGAGTGAATGACTGGCCCCAAAAAGTGTTGGATAGATTAGATATCAAAACAAGAAGGATGCTTCATGCTCACCAAATGATTTATAAAATCAGTTTATACCAAGATTATATATTCCCTGTTCCGAAGGAGGGCAGGTCCTCCTTGAAATTGATTTCATGTATAGATCTGCAATTGTGAGACTCCACGCATATCTACTGGCCTCACAAGATCCAAATGTAGTGAAAGTGTTGAAACATGAGGAGAATAAATCTAAGGTGACTTCTCCGCTTAATTTAGCAGAAGCATATCGATGTCAAGCAGGAATGAAAATCAAATCAGAAATAGATACAAATCTGGCAGCAACTGAATGTGCCAAAAAACAAAAGAAAGAATATAAGGTGAAGGACCAGATGAGAAGGCAAGAAATGTGGAAAAAGCATAAATATAGTTGCAAGTATAGAAAACGTCTTGAACAGCCTCATGTTGATCAGGAACAAACACAGGAATGGTTCAGGAGAGGCGAATTCAAACCAATAAATGAAAGGTTAATATTGGCAGCCCAAGATAGTGGGCTATGTACATGCTGGTTTACAAAGTCCATTGAACATGTGGGAGAAACAGACAAATGTAGGTTTTGTAAAACCGAATTGGAAACAGTCACTCACCTTGTTGCTAGTTGTGACACACTAATGGCAGAAGGACTGTATACTGAAAGGCATAATAATGTGGCGAGACTGTTGCACTGGGGATTGTGCAAACATTATGGTATCGAAGTGGCTGAAAAACACTGGAAACATGAGCCACAAAGCATTGTGGAAAATGATGAAGTTTACATCACATGGAATCACCCATTACCAACAGTTCAAAAGATAGATGCTAGAAAACCAGATATAGTGATCCAAGAAAAGAAGACAAAAGTAACATTGATCACTGAAATTTGCCACACCCAGTGACTACAGTGTTTTTCATACAGAGAGACACAAAGTCATAAAATACCAGGATCTGCAGGCAGAAATGAGAGCAGTGTGGAAGAAAGATACTCAGACAGCTCCAACAGTTGTTGCGTCTTTCGGCTTTTCCCGGTTAGGGGTTGCCACAGTGGAACTCCGGTCCGCTAATGATTGGCAGTTGATTTTTACATGCTGAGTTGCCAGCCCTAATGCACAACCTTCAACGAAGGTACGCCCATTCACGCATGTCTCCACACAGAAGACGCTCTAGCTGAGAGTCGAACCAGTCAGCGTCTTACTGTGAGGCGACAATGCTACCGCAGCACCACCACCGCGGACGTAGACAGCTCCAACAGTAGTAAGAACAAAGGGTCTTATAAAAAAAGAATTTACAATCATATTTAGATATGTTACCACTGCGGTGGTGGTGCTGCGATAGCATTGTTGCCTCACAGTAAGACATTGTCTTGTTCGATTCTCAGCTAAAGCGTCTTCTGTGTGGAGACATGCATGAATGGGCGTACTTTCGTTGAAGGTTGTGCATCAGGGCTGGCAACTTGGCACATAAAAATCTACTGCCAATCATTAGCGGACCAGAGTTCCGCTGTGGTGACCCCTAACCGCGAAAAGCCTAAAGACCCAGCATTTCGATATGTTACCAATCTATGTAACTCCATACGAATTGCAGAAGGAGTCATTACTGGGCACATTGCGGGTGCTCCGAAGACCACTACTGGTTGACATCAAAGACTGAAACAATACTAATTTCATGAACTTTAATCACACTTTGACTTAGGAATGGGGTCCATTATCGTCACAGTATTAGAAACCCAAAAGACTTGGAGAAATTAAAAAATATAAGAATACTGAGTTCAGTCCTGGTGACCCAAACTATCTGGGCACATTGACAAAAATATAAGTTGTCCATAAGAGGGCAAACAGAATGGGATAGCATCTGCGGATGAAACCACATGGAAAGAAACTGATGAAAATTAATAGTTAAAATTCTGTTAAGGGACAGGGAATGTTTATAAAGTTCATCTGTTTAGAAGAACTAGTACTTCAGATGATATATATATATATATATATATATATATATATATATATATATATATATATATATATATATATTCACTTTATAATCTCTAAATACTGAAATATCGAATTTCAGTATTTTGAGACTATAAAGCCGGAAAACCAAAACACCAAAACCCGAAAACACCACACAACACATACACCAGCCTCCCCACATTAAAACAAACAAACAAAATATGCACAAACACAACAATACAAATAAATAAACCTACCCTACTTATATATACTAACTCTGAGGTCGCACCAAACAGAAAAAGACAGTAAACTCACCACTACACACTACAGTCCCCTCGCACACACACATCCCAAATGTACAAACACCACCACTTTCAACACTTACATACTCAAACTCTTACCTACCTACCCTAACCCACACCTAAAACTTCTGATCACACTCACATACACTCAAATCCCTACCCAAAACCCATAAAAAATATATTCACTTATCTTAATCTCCAACCATATCCACATATGAAACATAAATCAGGCACACAGTACATCCCACATCACGTAGCGCGCCATCAAAACCATGAATTTGACATTTCTGGATTTGTGGTTTTGGGGGTTCGCTATTTTGGAAGTTTGGCTTTATAGTCTCGGAATACTAAAATTCAATTTCAATATTTTGACATTATAAAGTGAATCCATATATATATATATATATATATATATATATATATATATATATTATTGCATGAATGGTTTTCACTTTTTTTTCACTTTCTACCGGGAAATAATATAACCACTTGCATATTCGCACCCCAGTTCAGGTGTAACTGTACTATAAAACACTATCTGTGGTTGTGCAGTGTGTGTGTGCATATGCTCTAAAATATGCACTGCACTGTACACATGTTTTTCTCTATGTTTCTTTCATGCTGCTTGGCATCAGTATCTTGCCAGCAGCAGATGCATTTTCAGTGCAGCATCTATCTGTTTGGTTTCTGCAGACACTCCTCTCACTTTGCAATCTTTGCAATTCCTCTCACATTGGTAATTCATTTCTCTAACATTGGATACTATGGCATCACTATATCTTTATTCAGTGACTGCTGCCAGCGTTGGGGAATTGATCATGGATTACAGTCTGTGTACAGCTTGGCTGCTGCTACCCTCTTATAGTACAATTCCTGGGAGATGTGCATTGCAGAATACATCAGGGTAGTGAAGACTTTATGGTAGAGGCCCTACTCTGGACCCCATCAGTCTTTTGGAACCTAGCCTGATGTCTTACTAGTAAATAAGGAATTTAATGTCAGAACTTTCTGCAATTGAAAGACGGGGCTCATTCTAGTGTTTAAAAAAGAAGCCTAAAAACACAAATCTGTTAGAAATACTGAAAAACAGTGATGCTGTGACTGGTTATTCAATCAGTCAGCAGTATTTCGGACTACTGCTGTACAAACTGAATGGAAAGAAAGTCTGCAGGAGAAGCTAGGACATGATAATCTCATCTTCTTACGACACAGAGTACATTGCGCAAAAGAAAATGCTTAACTAAGAAACAAAAGCATGTCAATACATCCATCTCTTTAGATTGCCTAGGATTAGAAAAGGGTCAAAAACAGTATTAGCTACTTACTTTGCAGTAGGGAGGTTCATGTTACATGGAACACCAAAACAAGTTTAAAAGCTATATTTTTTCAGGTTCTGCCTATGGTGATTCTTTGCATGCAATGGACAGGAGTTCAAAAAGGAATGGTAAAATGAACCTTATGGAGAACCTGGGAAAGGGAGTAGGTGGGAATACAGACATAAACTAAAATGAGGTGAGGTGAGTCTTAAAGAGTTTGGGAATATACAGACCTCTAAAGACATTGGTGGATGACACGCTGAGAAAATGAATGTTCTGAGTTATACATTTGGGGAAATAATGCAGTTCTATTTGGACACATTCAGACATATATACTACACACACACACACACACACACACACACACATATATATATATATATATATATATATATATATACTGTGTATGAAGATATGCATACACACATGCATTAGATATATATATATATATATATATATATATATATATATATATATATATATATATATATATATATATATATATATATATATATATCAAGAGAGAGAAAGCAGGAAATGCTTACCACCCTTTTGCCATAACATGGATATATTTAGCTCAATGTGTTCAATGTTTTAGGTTCTATGTTGGCATGACTACTAGACCCTTGAGGGATAGGATTAAGGAACATATATATTACAGCAACAGTGGAGACACCAGAAGTGCTGTTGCCAAACATATTGTTGAAGAAGGTATCATTGATAGATTCATATTTTTTACCACAGAGATCTTGCCCAGCACCATAAGGTTGGGGAATAATAGGAACACACTTGAAAATACTGAGCAAAAATAGATTGCTTTGCTACAAGCTGACAAGGGCATGGGTTTGAATGAAGCTTTGTCACTCAAACCCTTTTTAAGGGACAGAAGACTTAATTACATTTGTTAACCTTCTGCCCCCCACACAGTTTTATACAGTCTCTTTGTCTTGGCTGTTAAATATACATCTTTTCATAGTAGTTATAGGTGTGTCTGCTTATATATATGCACACAGTCCTTATATATTATATTATTTATTTATTTATCCATATATTTTCTGTTTTTATTGTGTTTTTATATACACATACATTTTGTATGTTAGCAGCATTTAGCTATGATGCTTAGTTTTGTTTATATTTATTTTTCATATATTTTTTGTTTGTTTATGTGTTTTTTTTCAACATTTAAGTAGATTGATATGTATGCATGTAGCAATTCAAGTTTTTTACTGTAAACTTCAGAGAAGGTGTATAGTTAGTTAACTATGTGGATGGCAGGACTATTTCAGCCTTTGTTGATGCAGTTCTGCATTAAATTTTCCAAAACAGCAGTATATTTGCAATAGCATGATAAAATGGTTTATGTATGATGCATATTATACTGTTTAAATATCTGTAATATATGTTTTATTTATTATATCTGAAATCTAGTATATAAGTTGTAGTTGGAACATACTAAAAATATATTTATTTTCCTAAAGTGTTAGGTTACTTTAAATCACTTGGTTTCCACTAATTATTTAATTGGAGGGAAAAAGGTTGCTAGGAGTGATTTGTTTAACAGTTTTAAAATGGTTAGGCTTGTGATAGAATTTTATGTCTGATGAAGAGTAGGAGTACTACACAAAAGCGCTTACATGTTTCTTACTAAATAAATCATTTGGTTTTATGCCATGCGTGTACTTTGCCTGCTTGGATTTCTTGCATTGTTTACATATTGTTAATACTTTTTTCTTTCTAAGTTTATTTCAGTATTTCTTGCCCTGAGTTGCACTTTGTATGTTGTATGTATATGTATATTTACTTTTTTGTCTTGTTCTTAACAGTTGCATGTTTGTCGTATTAGTAACAGTTGTATGTATGTAATTTATGTAACATACTTGGAGAGTCACTGAAACCGGAATCATATTTGCTGTATGTGTGCATACTTGGCCAATAAATGTGATTCTGATTCTGATTAAGTGTTTATGTGCTATTCATCAAACAGGCCCTTGTTTTTTTTTCTGTTAATTGTGTTTAAACACACTAGTGGAATGATATCAACAAGAACTTCAAATTCAGTGTTCTGAGTTCTGCAAGATAGTTCATTTTTTATATAGTAATAGGATATGGACACATAATGAACAATGAAAATATTGATATAATAAGGGGAAGAAAGATCTGCTTATGCTTATTTGTGGCAATGTAGATTTTATACATCATACAGTGAACGAGCAAATGAAAGCTGCTAAAGCTTGAACTTATGAAATGAATAACTAATGAAGGCATATGCGGGTTATGTTACCTCTAATAAATCCCTGGAAATGCCTACGTTGGAGTTCTTTGAAAATCTATGTTCATAAATTTATATCAATACAAAAACGCATTAGATGCTATACAATGATGGTTTACAGTATGGTAGGAATTATGGAAAAGCTGCTGGATGGGAGAAGATTAACAGAAATTAAAAGGATTTTTTTTTTTATATGTGATAGGCTCCAAAGAAATTTATTCATGGGAAAATGCATGCATGCTTCTCTGGCAATACCTATGTTGGATTTCTTTGAAAGTCTATGCTGACCTAAAATATAAACAGACATTAGCCGCTATATAATGAAAGTTTACAGAAGGTAGGAATAATGGGAAAGCTGACCTATGACAAAAGGTTAAGAGAACTGAAAACTGTTTTCTTTGATATGCCATAGGCTGCAAAGATACTTATTTATGGGAAAATGCATGTGTGCTTAGTTTTTAAGAGAGCATAGAGAATATTTTGATGTAGAATTCCTTGAGAATCAAAGAGATGAGTAGTATATGCATAAGTTATCAAGGAGTTACTTCAAGTATATTGAAGAAAGGCTAAGCTTACTGAAAATTTGGTAGCTAATTAGAATAGATTGAAGTAATGGAGACGTTTCAGTAGAAGTTTTCATATATGTGTGTGCATGCCATGTGTACATTTGTGCAAGCGTGCACGTGTGTGTGAGTGTGTGTGTGTGTGTGTGTGTGTGTGTGTGGGTGTGTGTGAGTGTGTGTGTGTTTGTATATGTGTGTGTATCTGTATGTGTGTATGTGTATGTGTGCATGTGTGTGTGTGTGTGTGTGTGTGTGTGTGTGTGTGTGTGTGTGTGTGTGTGTGTGTGTGTGTATTTGTATATATGTGTGTGTGTGTGTGTGTGTGTGTGTGTGTGTGTGTGTGTGTGTGTGTGTGTGTGTGTATTTGTATATGACTGTGTATCTGTGTGTGCATTTGTATATATGTGTGTGTGTGTGTGTGTGTGTGTGTGTGTGTGTGTGTGTGTGTGTGTGTGTGTGTGTGTGTATCCATGTGCACATGAATAAAAAAAATCAATATATATTTATATGTACAAAACAGACATTAATTTATATTATTTCCATGAAGGAAACTTCTGTTGGAATTTAATTCAACAAAACAAATACATCAAAAGTCCCATCCATCAAATTAGCCATTAAAACAAGAAGGTCAGTGTTTTTATGCACCTCCCACAGCCCCATGATTCTAAATATACTATAAGATCATACAACACTGGGGATAAATAAAAACTTCCCTAATTTATGTGTTCCTCTCATTGTAATACACATGCACTGCATTCAATAAAACTGGAACTGATGGAACACAGTTAAAGCTCACACACACACACACACACACACACACACACACACACACACACACACACTAACACAAATTTACCATACATATGCATACCAAGTGTACATCACTGATGTTATGTGGGTATCAAATAAATAAATTCAATGTTTTAAAAAATTAATAAAAGCAGAAAATAAAATATCCATCAATCCACCACCCCTTTTCCCATTTTTATGCATAGTGTTGGGGTGTCACTTCAACAGTGACAATCATCTAGAGCCAAGTTTCACACCACTGGGTGGCTAGCCCTGCCATAGCTGTTCTTCTGTATCACACACTCATACCTATGGCCAATTTAGAGTGTCCAATACACTTACTGCCTGCCTTTGGAATGTGGGAGGAAACTGGAGCACCAGAAGGAAACACAAGTGAACACAGGGAGGACATGCAGACTCCACACAGAGAGCAACTCAGCCAAGAATTGAACCAGAGGACCTCTTGCTGTGAGATGAACGCGCTATCCACTGTGCCAATGTGTCACCCCGTCACTGGTAGTCTAATTTCATATTCCTTCTTACATCCTCGAAGACTGAACATGTAAGCTTAATGGAATGTGGTGGCTCACTCTAGTGATGCATTTTATGTGTTACAGATCAAGACATCAAAACATTTAAGAGCAGTTTGTGTATAAATGTTCCAGCTTCTTTATTTTCTTCTTCCTATTGTTATGCTCCTGCTTTTATAAATAAAATGGTTATTCCTCAGACATTGGTGGTGCTCCAGTTTACTTACCTGTCTGATCCACTACTGAATTCAAAATGTAATTTAACAAAACAGATCACAAAACGGCATTATCAGAATAAGAGTTAAATGCTGGAAGCCTGTTTTGCATGCACATTGGGTAATGTGGTAAAAGTGAAAGGGTGCATGTGGTATTTCCGACAGAACCCATGTACACAGAAACCACTTCCTTGTGTGCAGCTGGTTAATAAAAATGCAGATAATCAACCATAAAAGTATATCTGAACTTCCTGAAAGTTGTTTGGTTAAAATGTTATTTAAAGATGCCAGAAATACCACTGTGCAAACACCAACTATTTTAAAATTATTTTCTACTTATATTAATATATTATTTATTTCTTTGTAAGAATCATATAATTTAAAGTGAATTATTCAGTTATTGGCTAAAGAGCTCTCTGTTTCTGACAGGCAAGCATATTCTGTTTTTATTTTTTATCATTAAAACAAAACAGCATTAAAAATATTTTTTTTTCTGAAATGTTTTTCATATGGCATGTTATTATATCAGTGTAAAATGCTACAGATACCTTTTTGGCTTATACTTCAGTTGTATTTTGTTTTGTATAGCTCATATAACAGAAACTGCCTCCACAAAAACATTGCATCATGAATCTCCAAGAGTTTAATGGTTTGCTCTGTCCAGGAACAGAGTTGTTTAATCTTCTCTATATTCTACTGTGAAAGTACATACAATGGTATATAAAGATCAAAAGTGGGAAAATGCTAAACTGTCATTCTGCCTTATGCCAAAGGACCCCATATCTCCTCTTACCAAAGTCTGCTAATCCCTACAAATGGCTTTAGAGAGACATCTCTTTTGGTGATCACATCCTAGACCCCTAACAGCGATGAACACAGAGCACTTTACCTTAACAATTAAAGCCTGCTCAGAACACAGGTAGTCTGAATTCTCATGCTGATTCATTTATATGAGACTTTCCTTTTGTACAAATATGCATGCATTTTTTTTCCTTTTTATATGGCTTTCTGTGAACTGACATCAGGTGTCAGATCATCATAGTTTTAAAGCCCTTTTACTCCATTATACTTGTTGACATGCTCTGTTAGCCACTAGTTGCCATCCCACAATAAAGCAAAGGCTTTTTATATTGTAAACTATCTATTTCTTGCTATCCACAAAGGTAATGTAAGTAATGACAGTAATAGCAGGCCAGCCGTAGACCAATGTGGCCTTGTGCATGGGGCCTAGTACTCCTATGTGAGAGATGTCTCTGACTTTCTTCTGCATTTTGTGCTGTTTTCTACAGGTGCGTTGATGGACTAGGCTTCCTTGTACAAAAAGTGAGTTTACCATTACTTCTTCCTTCCTTTAGAGCCAGCCTTCTGATGCTTGGACCACTACTTAAACAATGGGTCCCAGCACTGCAGTGTGCATCTAAACAATTATAGGTTCATAGGTTCATAGGTAGGTACTAGGCTATCGGCCCTAGGGCCTATACAAGCCCAGCCAAAAAGGTACCCTGGCTTTTGCCACCCAAGAAAATTATTTTCATGTGTCACTGTCGAGTAGAGCCACAGAGGTGATCCCCGGGGTGAATTTGCCATTTCCCATTCAATCATCAAGATTTTTCTTGAAGAGTGCTAATGAGGAGCTTTGTTTGATATAGATAGGTAGTTTATTCCAGAATATGGGAAGTCTCTGGGACAGGAATCTATCCCTCCGGCATGTTCTGTTTATTGTGGTGGCAAGGTTTAGGTCCCTAGAGCATGTAGCTCGGAGGGATTGGGATTTCTTTAAGAGGAGCATGTCCAACAGCTCTGGGTTTGACATAGCTTTGTATGTTAGGCAGAGATCACATCTGAGCAGGCGATATGCAACGGAGAAAAGCTGGATTTTTTTGAGACGGTCTGCATAGGGCATATGTTTGATGCTGGTAATCCTCTTTGTGAGGTATTTCTGCGGCCTTTCCAGTTGTTGTAGATGTCTTGTGAGGTACATACCAAAAGGGGCATTGTACTCTATAATGGGTCTAATGAGTGATGAGTAGAAGGGAACAATGACCTCTTTTTTTCTGGATGAGAAACTTTTTGTGATGAGGTACAAGGATTTCCTGACTACTGTGGCGATGTGATTATCAAAGGAGAGACTACTGTCCACCTGTGTCCCAAGGTCTCTTATCACACTTTCGGTGTTAAGTATACTACCACCTATGTTGTCGTTCATGGGTACAGAGTTTTTACCAAAGGGGATTACAATGCACTTTTTGGCATTAAGCTTGAAGCCATGGCTTTGACACCAGGCATCTGTCTCAGTGAGGCCCTTTCGTAGGATGTCCACATCGTTAGGAGTTTTGATTATGGCTCCTAGTTTGCAGTCATCTGCGAACTTCATTATTTATTTATTTATTTTACATTTGTTAACCGGGCTAGTCCAACTGGATACATGTCCATTTTCAGTGGAGGCCCGAGGAGAAAAGCTCCGCTATCTACTACATGACAGGTATAAAATACAAGAATGTACAATAATAAGCAAGGCGTTTAAGTACAATTAAGGATTATCTGTAAAAGGTGACCAGACAGAGACATAGCAGTGAAGTAAGTTCAGGTAAACATAATATGTAACAGAATTAATAACATTATTTAAGAGATTAACAATAGAAATTTGAGTAAATTCTATTTTTAGTAGGGAGAGACAGTTACCCTACAGAAATGGAAAGTGTGAAATAATAGAGTTGGGAGAAAGAGGAGAGGGGGCAGGAGAAGGGAGTAAGTAAAAAGGTCAGCTAGGGTTATTGCAAGAGCATAGCCAGTGGTTGGTTAGGAAGTGTTTCAGTTTAGTTTTAAATAGTGGAATTGAAGTTAGGGCTGTGAGGTCTAGAGGAAGTTGATTCCAGATTTTACCAACTGAGTTGGAAAATGTGGAGTCACCCATGGTGTTCTTTGATAGAGAAGTTTGAATCAGCATTTTATTAGAAGAGGGTAGGTTTTTCAGGTTGTTATAGGGTTTTATAAGGGTGGAGAGCATTGGTGTATTCTCAGGGTGATGAAGGGCTTTGTGGGCAATTGTAAGCTGATAGTATTGAATTAGGTGTGGTAACTCTAGCCACCCTAGTTTTAGGAGATTCAGGCAATGATGAGTTTTATATGGAGAGGCAGTGGCAAATCTGGCAATGTTATTGTATGCTGATGTAAGATTATTGAGGTTATATTTTGAAAGATTAGTGTATATGGGGGAAGCATATAATAGGGTAGAGATTAAGTGGGTTCTAGCTATGGTAGTTCTAGCTTCAGGAGTTAAGAAAGATTTGATTCTGTAGAGAGAACCTAGTTTTCTGTTGGTTGTTTTTATGATAGAGTTAATATGAAAGTCAAATTTTAGTAGGTTATCAATAGTAATACCCAAGAGTTTGGTTGTTTGGTCTGGAGAGATAAGGGTGCCATTGTTAGAAATAAGTGTGAAGTTAATAGAGAGAGACAGGTGTGTGGGTGCAATGAGGAGAAGTTTGGTTTTCTTAGGGTTAAGGAGGAGGCAGTGATTGGAGAACCATTTCTCTATAGTGGTAAAAGTCTTTTGGGTAAGGGAGTGGAGGTCAGCTTGGTTTGTGGCAGAGCAAATAATGGTGGTGACATCAGCATATTGAATACAAGTAGTTAGAGGGGTGGCAAGATACAGGTCATTAATAAAAATGGAAAATAGAAGAGGGCCTAAGATGGAGCCCTGGGGGACCCCTATGGTGGTAGGGAGGAGTTCAGAAAGATGGTTGTCCCATAAAACAGCTTGTTTCCGATTATGAAGATAGGACATGAACCAGTTTAAGGCAAGATTGTCAAGGGAGAGAGATTTTAAACGATGTAAGAGGAGTTGGTGATTGACCATGTCAAAGGCTTTTGACAGGTCTACAAAAAATGCTGAAGAAAGAATATTATTATTGCGGTTTTTGTTAATGGAGTCAATAAAGGATAATAAGGCTGTGGTGGTGCTATGGTATGGACGAAACCCGTGTTGGCAGTTAGCAAGGAGATTATTGGATAGTAGGTGATTAAGCAACTGTTTGTGTATGCATTTCTCCATTATTTTTGCAATGGGAGATAGCAGCGCTATGGGGCGGTAGTTAGAATACTCCAATGAATCACCCCCTTTGAAAAGAGGGATGATGTGGGAGATTTTCCAGACTGAAGGTATAGTACTTTCTTTTAAGGTCCTGTTAATTAGTATAGAGATAGGGTAGGCTATAGCTTTAGCACCTAGCTGGAGGTAATCAGCTGGTAATTTGTCAGCTGAGGGGGTTGAGGGTTTAAGTTTTTGAAGTAAGTACAGAATATAGGAGGTAGGTATGGGCTTGAGTTGAAATGATGGTGGAGTGCAGCTTGGGTTAGTTAGTATAGAGGTGTCAGGGTTTTGTTGGTTGGCAAGTTTAAGTATTGCTGAAGTAAAGAAGGTATTGAACGCATTTGCTGTTTGTAAGGGAGAGTCTGGGTTGGAGCCTATTGGATTAGGTGTAGCAACTTTGCCAGGGGATAGTAGTGTGTTAATAGATTTCCAAAATTTATGTGGTTGGTGGTGGGAGGATTGTTGTAGTTGGGTATAAAAGTTCTTTTTATCTTTTAAAATAGCTAGCTTTGTCATGTTTCTTTTTTGTTTGAAGGTAAGATGATCAAAAGAGTTTTTAGTGGTTCGCCATTTGGTCCAGGCTTTATTCCTACTAAGGATTAGTTGTCTAGTTTGGCTTGTGAGCCATTGAGCTGTCTTACATTTGATGCATGTAGAACGCAGGGGAGCATGATGATCAAGAATAGTAAGAAAAGTATTATTAAAGTGGTTCATTAGCCAAAGACCTTCTATGTTAGCCTGTACTTCAGAGAAGTAGATACCAAACAGGAGAGGACCCAGGACTGAACCCTGTGGTACTCCACTTGTCACTGGTCTAAAGTTGGATTTGGAGTCTGCTACTTTCACAGTGTGGGTTCTGTCAGTGAGCCAGTTGGCAACCCATCTTGTGACATAGGGATTTATACCTAGTTTAGTGAGTTTATCTATAATTCTAGAGTGGGGGATGGTGTCGAAAGCCTTGGCAAGATCTAGATAGGCTGTGTGAAGGACCTTACCCTTGTCTACAGCTTTGGTGACTGCTTCAAAGAAGTCTATCAGGTTTAGGAGACATGATCTGCCTTTTACAAACCCAAACTGGGTGGGATCCAGAGTTTGGAGATTACCAATGTCTTTGTTTATAAGTTCCATGATGATACGTTCCATGGCCTTGCATACCAGGCTCATCAGTCCTTGGTGGCTCCCCCCTTGTGGAGTGGGATAACCATCGCTGTGTGCCATTCAGCAGGCACAAAACCTGAGGTGAGGCTATGACTGAACATGGTATTTAGGTGG
Organism: Protopterus annectens; assembly: GCF_019279795.1. Lineage (NCBI taxonomy): Eukaryota > Metazoa > Chordata > Ceratodontiformes > Protopteridae > Protopterus > Protopterus annectens. Next base: position 274,332,335 of record NC_056748.1, read on the forward strand.
GCTGCCAGTTCGTTCTGTAGTTCATGTAGAACGCAGCCTGGGATGTTGTCTGGTCCCATTGATGCTGTGTTCTTGGCTTTGGAGAGTGTGATTTTTACCTGTGCAGCCGTGATTACATGAACTTTGCATTCTTCCAGTATAGAGATGGGCTCTTTAGGGGGTGAGAAGGGGATAAAGTTAGCACTGAACCTATCTGCCAGGATGTTGGCAATATCAGTTGGGTCTGTATATTTAGTGCCATTGTGCTGTAACTCAGAGCAGATCTGAGTATTGTCATTGAGATTCTTGACATAGCGATGGAATGCTTTGTGGTTGTCTTTAGAATCAGTGGCAATTTTGTTTTTGTAACTAGCGTTGGAAGATTTTATCAGGGATCACAGCTTCTTACTGAGGCTGACCAGGGAGCTCCTCCACTCGTGGGATTTTACTCTCTTTTGCAAATGTTTCTTCCTCCTGTTGTACAGTTTGTTTATGGCAAGGGGACCACCAGATTGGCTTCCCTTTTTTGGAGGATAGCATCTTGGTTCTGTTTGGGATAGCACGATCCATGCACTCATGTAAGTGCTTATAAAGTGCAATTGCATAGGATTCAGTAGTCGTAACTGTATTGTCCATCTGCATGGGTGTCATGAAGTTCACCACTTCTGTCTTAAGAAGCATGAAGTTGGCTTTGGAGAAATTTTTTACCATGGTTTCTTTAATGGGGGGTGGAGGCAGGATGTGGATATTTAGGGTAATTAGCTTATGGTTAGATTGGACCAATGAGGCGTTGACTTCAGGTGTGGAACGCCGGTCACTCATATTGGTAACAACTAGATCTAGGATATTGTTGCCCCTGGTGGCGGTGTGGATAGGTTGATCCAGTGCATTGGAGTTTATGAATTCCAGAAAGCGCTGAGCGAAGGAGTAGTTTTCCCAGTTAATGGTGGGGTAGTTGAAATCGCCCATTATTAGGGTGTTTGGTTGAACCCTAATATTTTCCAGTACATCAAGAAAAGATGAGTGGGAAACCTGGGGCATAGTGGGTGATCTGTAGCAAGCTACAATTTGGATTGCAGTTTTGCCCAGAGTTAGATGCACTTGGATAACCTCAGCTGCATTATGCTGAGTAACTAGCCTGGAGGTGTAGATATCCTTAATGAATATGGACACACCTCCGCCTTTGGTGTTCCAGTCCAGGTTACATGGCCGAAAAGTGTGGTATGAGTTATAGCCTGGTAGTGCAGGGGTGCTCTCTGGAACCTTGAACCAGGTCTCAGTCACTGCACAGATATCGATGTTCTCCATTTTAAGGAGTGCCTCGAGTGAGTGCATTTTGATATTTAGACTTCTAGCATTGAGTAGCATCACCCTCAGTTTTTGCTTGCCTGTTCCTGTTATGATGGTGAATTTGTCATTTGAACCTTGCCTAAAAAAGGCACTATAGGTGCGGCAAGAACCTTAGACAGTATCCAGAATCCCAGGGGTGACAGGTGCAGGCCATCTCTGGCAAACCATCGTGGTCTATCGACCATGTCCTCCCAGGCAGACAGATACTGGATCCCTTTAGAATGGCACCAGATGCTAAGCCAATTGTTGAAGTCAATCATTTTGTCCTTGTACTGCAGCATCATTCTGGGTGATGGCAGAATGCTACTCAGAGCTAGGGTCATACCTGCCTGGGCTACAAGATCAGAGCGCTCTTCCATATCTCTTTTCATGAAGTCCAGGGAGGTACATCTCAGGTCGTTCACACCAACATGGACAATGGCAGAGTCACATTTGTACTTGTTGTGGAGTGACCTGAGTGTGTGGGTTATGTGATGGATCCTGGCACCCGACAGGCAGCTGACAGTAACCTTCTACTTGTTTAGCCTGGTGAGTGGGACATCAGTGTGCCTGACTATAGAGTCACCTATGACTAGTGTGTTAGGTACGTTGCTTTGCCTTAATGGCTATGGTTAAGTGTCACACTGAGTCTGTGGGCTATGTGTCATTTGGATTGTGTTGGGGGGGTGGAGGTTGCTTGCATTTCTGCTTTGGCGGTCTCTGTTGCTTGAGCAGATTATTATTGAGAGCCTCTGTGAATGTTTTTGTGTTTCTATGTGTGGATTTTGGTGGTGTAGATTTAGTGAGACTATGTGATGAGTGTGGTGTGGTGCAAGTGTTTACCTTCTCCTCTTGACTGTCAAGTTCAGTCTTGATTTTAGAGAGCTTTACCTCCAGTTAGGATAGATAAGTGCATCTCTCACAGGTTGTGGTGTTGGGTGGTAAGAGGAGAGGGTTGTCTGTGTACATGAGACAATTTCTACATTGCTCCAAGATGCCCAGATTCATCATATAGACAGGAGAGAACACTGGGAGCTGACCCTTGGACATGCCTGAATAAAAAAAAATATTTTCCTCTAGATAAGTGAGGAAAGTGAGTACAAGAGCTGTTTTCCTCTAAGCAAGTGAGGAAAGTAAGTACCAAAACTGTTTTCCTCTAGGTAATGAGGAAGGTTGAGTGCTGTAGTAATTAATAGGTTATTTAGTGCTTACAAGTTTTGAACAAGTGCTGATCATGAATAAGCAAATTCAAGTGCTAAAAGTATGAATCTGTATCTGGACTAAACTAGTTACAAGAAAGGGGGAAACAAGTGCAAATGTGGGCTTTTAAATCAGAAAGTTGAGAGAGATGGAAAAACTGTCCAAATGGCCAATAACTACAATTTCTTGGCTACCACAATGATTTTCACTGTGAAGTAAACAAGGTCTGGGCTAGTAGACATATGTTTTTACTGTTCAACAGATTATTACTTTTCAATAAGATACAGACATTTTACTCCATTCCTGTCACTGATTAGTTTTTACATATCCAGTTCAAAACAAAATTGCAAGCATAATCTTGTCCAGTCAAAATGGAACGGTTCCCAATTATTCTCAGCTTCTAAAACTTCTACATAATATCAGTAAATCTCAAGAAGGAATACGCATCTCATTTCCACTTTCTAAAGAGCTCTAAAAAAGACTGTTTTCCAGTTTGCATGCTTAACTGAAATGAATGAGAGGTAATACTAAACAGGAATATAAAGACATAAGAAAGATAATAAGAAAGCAACCACGAGGATCATGAGATATGTATCCAAATACACATTTAAAAAGACACTTTTAAAAGTTGATGCCTCTCTTTTCAAGCATTTAATGCTTACCTTCCAAACTGAGCAGGGCTGTAGATTATAATCCTGGTATAAATATGGGTTTACTCATTCAATCATCAAGGTTTAAGGCAACAGGTCTGGACTTCCAAGATGATTGCACATTGATCAACAGCTTAACTTTAGCTCTCTCAGTGTGAACAAAGAAACTGAGAGATTAGGATCAGAAACTCTGCTACTTTTAGTAAATTCAATTACTGGCTAGTAAGTATATTGCCTGGATGCTACCAAAGAAGAAACTAGGAAAGCCTGAAAGAAAGTCAACTAGAGAAGGGAATGAGAAAACACTGACTGGGAAGAATCCTGCAGCTGTTCAGCAAAAAGCAGTTAAAGCTCCAGCTTTGATGCAAGACATTGCTTTCAGTATCCAAGAGGAAAAATAAGTCACATGCTCAGAGCTTATTGAAATAAATAAAACATGTAATGAGTATATCAATTCAAATAGCAAACTTCTGGAAAAAATAGAAGACATTTTAAAAATATATTCAGCTGAAGTAATAAAACTACAAAAATCAGAAATCAAAATGAAGAAAAGACTGGATGAATATGAAACTGCTCATGAAGAGATGTTTCAAAAATGGGTAGAATTAGGGGAGGGAGTACCTAGGGAAAACCTGAGATTTTTTACTATACAAAAGAAACTGGAAGGAACAGACTGCATTAATTTTATAAAAGGACAAATAAGCAACAGTGCTGTTATTCTTATGATTTGTTAATTGAAAGGGCACATTGTGTATATGCTCCAAACCTGGCAATGAGAAAGCAGCCAAGACCTGTATTAATAAAGATGCAATCCTACCAGCAAAAAGAGTTGATCCTGAAAAAATATGGCAGAGGTGCAAAATATTAAAAGTTGGAGATGGGAAAGTGTTTGTGGAAAATTATTATTCACTGTACACTAGGCAAACAAGAAGTCAATTTATTCCAGCAATCAGGGAATGTCAAAAGGCAGGTGTGAGATTCAAGCTGCTGTATCCAGCTGTCTTCAGAATATTTTTTCCTGGAGGCTCAAAGTCATTTTTTGATGCAGAGGAGGCTAAGGATGAAATACAAATGTTTGTCCAACTAAACATAAGCAATCAAGCTGAAAGGTACTCTGCTTCTCATTCTTCTGATAATAAAGCTCATAGAATGACTTTTCCAGGGTGGCCACGGTGGTGCAGCTGTTAGCATTGCTGCCTCACAGCAAGAAGTTCTTAGGTTCGATTCTTGGCTGGGGTGCCATCTGTGCAGAGTCTGCATGTCCTCCCTGTGGTTGCATGGGTTTCCTCTGGGTGCTCCGGTTTCCTCCCACATCCCAAAAAGTAGGTGGATTGGACACTCTAAAATTGGCCCTAGGAGTGAGTACGCGTGTGTGTGCCTTCTGTGGAAGGATGGGCGCTGGGCCATCAACTCGACACCATAAAACTCTACTGCCAATCACGAGCGGACAGGTGATCCACTGTGGCAACCCCTAACCAGGAAAAGCTGAAAGAAGAAGAAGAAAAATGACTTTTCCAGTGAAACCTTTTCCAACGTTCCAAAGGAAAATGCTTCAGAGACAGAAAAAAGTACAGAAGATGACTAGTAGACTAGGGTGTACCTTTTAATTGAACCACTGTTTGGAGTTTGGAAATGTAGGTGAAGAAGAAGAAGACCAGCATCATAGAAATTAATGAATAAGTGTGAGATTACAAAGGATCAATCACATTAGTGAAATAAGACTGTATGAGAAAAAGTGGAAGGAATGGACTGTTGTTGACTTTGTTAAACTCGTGTGGGACTGAAATGTAGGATTGCCACCTTTCGTTGTGGCTAAAACCAGACTAAGGCCACAACCCTCACATTACCCATTACCCTGCCCATGCCTGCCCCCTTTCCTGTCACATTCTGCCCATTTTGTGATGTCACAATGGGATCAGCTGACAGGGAATGCCCTCTTTTTCCTGTTCCTGATGCCTGCTTTCAGGCAATTTACTATGCTTTTCTGTAAAAAAAGCATAGTAAATCAGATGATTTAACAAACTCCAATAGTCTGTTTTCTTTTTTGAGACAGAATATCAGAGTTTGTACAGTGTTTTCCGGACTATTGGACAATCAATTTGATTTCTGGATAGTCCAGAAAAAATGGATAGGTGGCAACCCTACTGAAATGGATTTGCCCCACTTCATGCCATTGTCTTTGGAAGGACACTGATGGGTTGCGGAAGATAAAGGAAAAAAGTAAATGTAAGGAAAACAATTTCTGATCTTAACAATATTCTATAAAACTTTCCAGAAATTTTTCAGATATTGTATGTAATAAAGATACTAAAGTAAACTGATGCCTTTTTTCAATATTTCTTCATTTTTACTATTCAGACATGTAGGCATTACAATGCAAATGAGAAAAAAGGCTGGACAAATGCATATTTAGGTTAATATGCTGTAACTATGAGTTATTAAGGTGGGGGATGGGGAGTAAAATTACACAGATCATAACATATGTTGAGCTGATATGTTTTTTCTTTCTTTTGCATATGTCGATGTCTAGATTAAGAACCTTGGCTTAATCTACTAGCAATTTCTAAGTGATAACTGTGAAGATATGTGAAGGCTGCCAGCCTAGCTAGATAGGATTTTGTGGATAATTCTGTCATTTAAATATTAATGTAAGCCACATGCTTGTTCTCTTAAATTTAAGAAAATTATGGTAAATGCTGAATTTCAAAAATGTACCACATTGCACTCTGTTGGAGGAAAGCTGATAAGTCAAGCATTGTATAATTGTTTAATCTCAAAACTCAGAGCTGAGATGTCCAGATGAAGGAATTCTTGCTATTGTTTTGAGACCAAAGTTAATTGCTAGGATTTGCATGTATAATGTATTTTATTGCTGTAGTTTCCTGATCAGGTACAAGATCAAAAGGGCTGCTAAACTCTGAGTTTCTGTTAGCCTGGGAACCAGAGTTAAAATTATGCAATATGAAATTAGTTAGTAGTACTGTACTATCAATTTAAGGACAGAGAGATTCAGAGCATTTTGCATTTGTCTTCAGAACATCCATCACCAGCACTGTATTGCTCTATATGTAAGTTTATTTTAAAACTGTGTTTGCTCTTAGATCATCTTCTTCTTCTTTCAGCTTATATAGCTAGGAAATAGGAAGATTAGACTAGTTGTTTTCTGTATTGATGTCAGAACTATTCTACTGTATTATTTTAAGCATTTTTCTTTGATCTCTGAACTCTTGACTAGCACTGTGTAGTAAGAAGTATTGTCTTGTGTTCTTATTTATTATTACATATTTTAAACATTTCAACCGTGGCTGTTTTATGTAAAGATAATTTAAGCTCTAGAGTACATTGCATATATATAGTGATACTGTACAAAGCCACTCCAATAGTCTTGCTGTTCAGTCACACTTACCAGTTGGATAATAATATTGTATACTAATAATTAGACACCCTTTGATAAGGGCCTTATTAGTAGCTGATATTAGTGGTTGTTGGTGGTGATTACTATCTTATAGCCTGGCAGGAAGGGAAATAGCTGGAGAACCTGTGCCAGTCTTTTCCAGGAGTGTCTGTGTGTTTGTATATAACTCATATCTTAAAGTATGTGTATGTATGTGTGCGTGTGTGTGTGTGTATGTATGTGTGTGTCAGCTACTTGGGCAGGGACATGAGGCACTGGTTGGACAGAGAGGGTGCTGGAGGTTTTAGCTTGACTGCTAGGTTGAGATCTGTACCTTATAGCTGTGCCAGTGGGGAGTCTTATTGGGATTCTGGAGAGAAAGGGAGAAACCATCCCCAGACTGACTGTGATCTCTGTGTGCTCTTAAGGGAAATTGTACTTTACTGTGTGTATTTGTTATCCTTCCCAATGTGGACACCCCTCACTGGTGTTAGCAGTGAGGACTGAGGCTCTTTGATTGCTGGGCCAGTGCACGAGCATCGCATATTAATTGTTTGGCAGTGGTGGGATCTCCACACCACATATTAATTGGTTGGCACATACTAATTGGCTTGTAGTGGTGTGGAAGTGACTAACAGAACACTGAATGTAATGAAAACTTTAACTTTAGCAGTGTAAGAACTGATAATACTATACTGTACCATAATTATCTGGAAACACTGTATGCAATGAAACTGAGAAATGAAAGTCCTTATCTGTTAATTACCCAACCTCATGCTGAACAGGTGCCAGTCTCTCGTTTATGGTCAAGTCTTGTGCACTTTTCAGAATGAATTCTCCAAACTCTGTAGTTCATTCAATAAGGCTTTATTAAATGTTCACAATATCTGAATACTCTCTTCATTAACAGTACTGATAAACAATTAGTGTTCAACGTTACTGCACGTCACATCCTGCACAACATAAACTAACAGTCTTTATATGACCTTTCTTCTGTACTCAGACTCAAATGTCTGTTATCTTCTCTGAGGTAACAGATCAAATGAGCTTACACACCCTAACTGAACTGATATCCTTAACACAACATATTATATTGTTTCAGTCCAGTAATTTTCCTTATTTACTTTTTTAACCTTGGTCTCGGGCTTTGTCTTGTATGTGCAGCATTCATTAAAGAAAATTCTGTAGCTAGCAAGATTGCATCTTTCCCTTGAGAAAAGAACATTCTGTCTGCACACTTTATGCTTATTTTTTCTTTCTACTTAACTGTCTTTTATGCATAAATAAAACATTTTATTTTACCCTTTAGCCTGTCTAATGTCTAATAACTACTTTAAAATGGAAGTCCCTAATCTAACAGCAGTAAATGTTCAAAATGAATTTAGAAGGTTGCAGCTCAGGCATTAATTACATATTAACACACATCCTGAAGGCATTATTGTGCTTAGAGCAAGAGTTCTCTGTAAAACTGTTGTTTTACTTACTTATTTTTTTTGAGTACTATATTATTTTTTTATATACTCTTCCCTGTTTACACCAATAATCTAGCCTCTGCCACCAAATATGGCACACTCATACAATACGCAGATGACTCAACCATCATCTGCTCAGCCCAGACCCTACCCAAACTGCAAAAAGTCACACAGGAAGCCTTTTCCTCTATTGAAACTTGGTTATCCGATGCACAATTAATACTCAACCCAAACAAAACTAAACTACTCATCTTCCAACCCACCAAACATACTCAAAACAACTCTCACTTTAACATCACAGCAAAAGACAACACCACTATATACTCAGCTGAACACACCAAATTGCTAGGAGTGGAAATAGACAATAAACTAAAATTTGACATTCACATATCCATGACCATAAAAAAAGTCCACAAAAAACTTGGAGCGTTTTTACATAAATAAGTAACTTCTCACCAAAGCAGCAAAGATTTCACTAGCAAATTCCCATCTTATCTCCAACCTACTTTATGCCTCTCCAATATATACCAACCTAAGGCAATGCGATCTAAACAAGCTAGAAACCTGCTACAACAAAATCGTCAAATTCGCCACAGGGGCATCCTACCATAGTCACCACTGTCTCTCACTTGCTGAACTGGGCTGGCTTGAACTCCCTCACCTCCTTCAGTGGTATCAACTCTCACTCACCCACAAACTAGTAAACCATCCTCTAAATGTCCCATCCCTCCAGAATCTACTCCAACCCTATCGCACCACCAGACCACTAAGATCCAGCAACAAAAATCACTCGCAGATCACTAAAGCCAATAACTCTGCTGGTGAAGCACTATTCTCTTGCACCATAGCCAAATTATGGAACTCCCTTCCACCCACAATTACCTCCGTACCATCATGCACCCACTTCAAATCTTTACTAAAAGCGCACCTAAAAACATGCTGGCTATGCCCTTGCAACTCCCACTCTAATATCACCCACCCCATCCAACCACTACCTTTCTTTCCACTCCACTAACTACCTTGATTATAGCAAACTCAGATGCTCACTAGTACTTATTATACAGCAGGAACTTCTTATTGTAACATTTGTTAATGTCTGTTATGTACTTCACAGATAAAGATTCTAGTTGTCTACTGATGTACTATGTTCTTCATCTGTAAATATGTTGTAAGTAATTTCTATGTTAAATTGTTAATCGCTATGTAATCCAATGTAACTACTGTCTGTTTATTTTAACTGTGGAGTTTTTCTCCCTGGGCCTCCACTGAAAATGGACCTATGTCCAGTCGGACACTCCCGGTCAACAAATGTAAATAAATAAATAAATAAATAATATATTTTTGATGTAAAATAGTTCCTCCACCTAATGTTTCAAACTTTTCTGTAGTATATGTTAATGGGGTTGGAGGAAGCATTTTACATCAAAAATATATAAAAAAAAATATAATACTTAAAACATAATTATGTAAGTAAAACACAATTTTACACAGAGTCCATTCTCTCTGTCTCTCTCTCTCTCATACACAGTCTCTTTTGCTTTCACACACAAATACATATATACACACAGTCTCCCTGGTTTCATACTTGCATTCACTCATGCAAGCATAACTCTCAACCTTTTAGTACAAAACATCTGCACAAAGCCAAAAATAATGGCTTTAAAGTAAATAAGTAAATAAGCCTCAAAAATAGGGACAAATTTTAAATATTGCTCTTATAAACTTAAAAAGTTTCTAGAATAAAGGGTCTTGTATTACAGTGCATTTTCTGAAAGATATAAAGCTTGAAACTCAAATGCCTATCGTTATTTTGTGAATTTACTTACCTCACTGATTTGCCACAAAACTTCAGAAAACCAAAAATATTATGAGAAACAGACAAAAAATATGAGGCAAAAATCTGGATATTCTGCAAAAAATTTGGACAGTTTAGAGTTATGCACACAAGACCTCTCTCTCTCTGTCTCTCTCTCTCTCTCAGACACACGCACACACACACACACACACACACACACACACACACACACACACACACACACACACACACACAGAGTCTCTTCTGCTTTCATACTTGCGTTCACTCACATGCAGACAGAAACATAAACACACTCATACACATACATACACACAATTTTCTGTTTTATTTTTTTACGCTCACTAAACAGGAAAATTGCTGCTTAACGAGTGTAAAGTAACGGTAGCTGTTAGTTTTTTCAGTACAAGCTCCACGGCAGCTTGATATGTTGCTGTGAAGTGGTAGACTCGCTTTTCAGTGGGCATTACTTGTACATTAATACCCTGCTGGAGAAAGTTTGTTCTCCAGTCAGAGTGCTGATGTACAGTTTGCCCATTCTCTAAAGGGCAATACAAAGCCAGAGCATATCTAAACAATCCTGTTGTGGTTTGTGATTTACTGTGCAGTTGCCTGGTAAGAGAAGTTTTATTTGAATTTATATTTTATTTCATATCATTATTTATAGGAAAGAAGGAAGGGATAGTGTGTAGACAAGATTTACTTTGATTTATATTTTGCTGATTTACCTTCAGTTTTCACTGTTTGTTGTTAGAAAGGGATAGGTTTTAGACAGGCAAACTCTAGGCAACTTAAGCCATCTTGTCAGCTATAAAGTCACACAGACTGCAGAGAGCACAATCCAGAGCTTAATCCAAACAATCATGTCTTGGTATGTGATTTATTGACCTTTACTTTTAAAAAGAGGTGTGACTGTGAGTGATAGTGAGCAGGAGCTGCCTGCATTCTTTCACATGCGATGTGAAGAAATTCCAGCTTTTGTCTGACTTTCAGAAACTTACATGGTCAGAGCAACAACTTTACTGTACTTACTTTAGTATTTAGTTGTATATTGCTTGTGTGATTTTTCTCACAGCAATTGATTTAAGCTCTCTTTGAATTCTGTGGATACTGATTTTGATTATTCTTTTCTTTTACAATATTTTATTCATTTGAAGCTGAATATGGATTCCTTACATGAGTATCCCATTAATGATTTGCTAATGCACACATAATCTTGTACAGTGTAATAAATGCTATGTATATTTAAAGGTAACACTTGATAACACTGGTGATCTGTGTTTGTCATGTCAAAAGCTGGATGACTTGCTTACCATTAGTAGTAGTAAATCTAGACTTACTGATGACTATTGCACTTGTGCAATCGGTACGGCTTGGAGAACTGTTGTTACATATATTAATGCCTGTACTGATGAGATAAATAATGTTAGACAAAGAGCAAATAGACTACATTTAGGAAAGGATGTGTCTATTTGTCTGTAAATATCATGTAACCCCTATGAAATAAGATTATACCCCTGACAACTTTGGACTTCTGGACACAAGTATTCAGCAATCTGAGGATTCAGAATGTTTAGATAGAAATAAAAAAGAAAGGATTGATTTCACAACAAATAACAAGGAAGAAAAAGAAACTGATAAATGTCTGTGAAGTAAAGAGAACACATACTAAAACCAACATTGCTTTGTTATGTTACACACAGATTATAAAAGAATGATAACACTTTTCTATCAAAAAACCTTCAGTCTATAGAGAAAGGTATGCATTTTCCAAAAGAGAAGGCAGAAAAAAAGGCAAAGGGCAGGTGAAAAGGAAGAAATAAAAACTGAATGTGGAAAGATTGAAGAACATTACTGTAAATAGAAGAGAAAGATATAGGTTGACAACATGGCTCAAGCTGTCAATATTCAAAGCCAGCTGGATGAGACTTGTATGCCTGCAAATGTAATACAAAAGGAAAACATTGGGATTAATAAGACTAATGGTGATAAAGATCATTCCTTTCTAACAATTGATAAAGCAGATCTCACTGAATTATAAGCTGAGGATTCCTCAGATTTGGTCAGAAAATATATTTTTTGTAATTGGAGATTCAGTTATGAGAGGAACTGCTACTTTTGCAGAGAAGATAATTAACATTGAATTGTGTTATGCTTGCCACGAGTAAAAACAGAGGATGTTAGATAAGCCTTAGAACACCTTAATGTAAGGAATTATGGATCTGTTTTCATTCATAGCAGTGCAAATGATCTCATCCATAAGGGCTCTCTGACTGTTAATAGGGAACTTACAGCCCTCTTAGGTAATATAGCTTGTACTGGTGTTAGGATGCACTTTTCACAAATCACATATAGAAAGGAAGGTTAGGTCACTGAAACTTGAAACTTGACACTTGAACAATGCTATAACAAAGTTGTTAAATTTGCAGCACATACCCCATTCAGAACCCACCACAATGTATAGCACTGAAAAGCATAAATTGGTTAGAACTGCCACATCAACCAACATCTACACAACTTCTTACTACCTATAAAATTATCCAGCATCCATCTGCCTGTCCAGCACAAAAAATATTCTACACAACTATGTTCCCAATCAATCATTGTGATCCAGTGACCAACAAGTCCTGTCTGTCTATAAACCTAGCAAATCTGCTGGGCATTTTCTATACTTGTACAAGGTTGCTAAGGTATGGAACTCCTTACCTGTATCCATCAGGTCTATACCCTCCCTCCCATCTTTCAAAACCACTCTGAAAGACTTTCTAGCTGCTCTTGCTCAAAAAACAGAATAACCTATATCCCTAAATGTGAACATGTACATTTGCATTCCTTATACCTCCTTACTCTCCCTTCTTCACTTATTGCCTTCCTGATATCTAATTCTCTTACCTGACATTCTCTCAAAATATACCATAAGCCTATTTTTCCCCTCAGTTCATATTGCAATAACTATCTGTATTAGACTAACTTACCTTTAATTTCTCTACAAACTGTCTAAAATATTAAATAATTGTCAAATACATTGTATCGATTCTTAACCAATGTTTTTATATTGTGTCTAATTTGTTATAATTATTTAAACTGCAGATGTTTTTGTTTTATGTTTGAAGATTGTAAAAGTATTGTTCTTAAAATGTTTTGTAATAATTTGGAGCTTTTCTCCCCTGGCCTTTGCTGAAAATGGACTTCTACCCAGTCAGACTTTCCCCGATAATCAAATGTCAATAAATAAATAAATAAATACACTTTTTGGGTAAATACCTACATGAAAAAATGTCCCTTTTAAAAAAAATGGAAATGTGTAGAGCATCCAAGCCTAATTTTGGTCACGTTTTTAGACAGGATGATGTGCATTTGTCAAGATCAGCGAAGAAAATTTTTGCAGTAGATACGTTGCAATATTTGATAAACACAAGGCAAGATTTTTGCCAGGATGAAAATTTAACAGTTTACAGACAGCAACAATTGATGCTTCTCTGATGCTTGTTAATGCTAGGAACATTCATAATAAAGTTTTATTATTGGAATATTTGCTACATTCTGACAAGATTGATGTTGTTATTGTTTGTGAGACATGGTTAAAGAACAATTTCTGGAAACCAGTTCTGTCAGGACATAAATATTTTTACTGTAACAGACATTCTAACAAAAATAAGGTGGAGGTGTTATGATATGGATTAAAAATAGCTATGAGACCTGTGATTATTACATGTTCACTGATAACACCAATACTATAGACTGTATAACTGTGACAATAAAGACAACCCTGGAACGTATAACAATTGTTGGAGTGTATAGACCACCAAAGTCAAGTGCAGAGGAATTCATACATTTCTTGCATGAGACACAGGAAGGAAGAACAATATTAGCTGGGTACTGAAATTTACCAGAAACTGACTGGAATAATACTGATTCAGCAACATCAGTAAGGAAATTATTCACAGCAAGTGTTTCAAATTGTTAAAAATACTACCAGGGAAAGGAACACACCAGACATTGTATTCCTAAAGAAATTACTGTTACATGTTGTTCATGTCAAGTTTTACCACCATTGATGTGCAGTGATCATGGGGTTATAAAAGTTAATTTGTTGCTAGATAATTCTGCCAAACTGAAATCTAAACCAATGCACAGGAGATTAATTACAGATTATATGAAAACAAAACAGTCACTATGTAAAACTAATAGAAGTGATGTGTTCAGTGGAAAAACTGCAGAAGGAATGTTGAATGCTTTGAGAGAGAAACTGAGTGAAAAAAATGAAAAAAAGTTTAATATCAGGATCGAGGCATACAACATCAGCAGGATATATTTCCATAAGAACACGATACCTCATTAAAGTGAGAGACAAAAATATAAGAAATGGAAAACAGGTCAAACTACAAATTTGAAAACAGAAATAAACAAGAAGGACAAACAAATTAAGCATAGTGTGCAGTAAGATCAAGAAAAATGTGACAAAAATGTATATAAAGATATTCAGCACAATAGGAAACCATTGCACATGCTCCACAAGTTGGGTGTGCGATGGATGAAAAAGAAACATTTTGGAGTGAGTTGGATGAAGTGGTGATGACAGTACCCAAGGGTGAGAGACTGGTGATTGGAGCAGATTTCAATGGGCATGTTGATGAAGGGAACAGAAGGGATGAGGAAGTGATGGGTAGGTATGGTGTTAAACAAAAGAATGCAGAAGGTCAGATGGTAGTGGATTTTGCGAAAAGGATGGACATGGCTGTGGTGAATACGTATTTTAACAAGAGGGAGGAGCATAGGGCGACATACAAGAGTGGAGGAAGATGCACACAGGTGGATTATATCTTATGTAGAAGGGCCAGTCTGAAGGAGATTGGAGACTGTAAAGTGGTGGCAGGGGAAATTGTAGTTAGGCAGCATGGGATGGTGGTTTGTAGGATGACATTGGTGATCAAGAAGAGGAGGATGAGTGTGAGGGAAGCACCAAGGATCAAATGGTGGAAATTGAAAAAGTGTAATTGTGAGGTGGAGTTCAGGGAAGAGTTAAGAGAGGCACTGGGTGGCAGTGAAGAGTTACCGAATAGCTGGGTAACTACAGCAGAGCTAGTAAGAGAGATGGCTAGAAAGGTACTTGGTGTGACATCTGGAATGAGGAAGGAGGACAAGGAGACCTGGTGGTGGAATGAAGAAGTACAGGAGAGTATACAGAGAAAGAGGTTGGCGAAGAAGAAGTGGGATTGTCAGAGAGATGAAGAAAGTAGACAAGAGTATAAGGAGATGAGGTGCATGGCAAAGAGAGAGGTGGCGATGGCTAAGGATATGGTGTATGAAGGGTTGTATGAAAGGTTGGACACTAAGGAGGGAGAAAAGGACCTGTACCAATTGGCTAGACAGAGGGATCGAGCTAGTGAAGATGAGCAACAGGTAAGGGTGATAAAGGATAATGAGGGAAACGTACTCACATGCGAGGAGAGTGTGTTGAGCAGATGGAAAGAGTACTTTGAGGGGCTGATGAATGAAGAGAATGAGAGGGAGAGAAGGTTGGATGATGTGAAGATAGTGAATCAGAAGTGCAGTGGATTAGCAAGGGGTAAGTAAGGATAGCTATGAAGAGGATGAAGAATGGAAAGGCTGTTGGTCCAGATGACATACCTGTGGAAGCATGGCGGTGTTTAGGTGAAATGGCAGTGAAGTTTTTAACTAGATTGTTTAATGAAATCTTAGAAAGTGAGAGGATGTCTGAGGAATGGAGAAAAAGTGTTTTGGTGCCGATTTTTAAGAATAAGGGTGATGTGCAGAGCTGTAGTAACTACAGAGGGATTAAATTGATCAGTCACAGCATGAAGTTATGGGAAAGAGTAGTGGAAGCTAGGTTAAGAAGGGAGGTGATGATTAGTGATCAGCAGTATGGTTTCATGCCGGGAAAGAGCACTGCAGATGTGATGTTTGCTCTAAGGGTGTTGATGGAGAAGTACAGAGAAGGTCAGAAGGAGTTGCATTGTGTCTTTGTGGACTTAGAGAAAGCATATGACAGGGTGCCTAGAGAGGAGTTGTGGTATTGTATGAGGAAGTCGGGAGTGTCAGAGAAGTATGTAAGAGTGGTACAGGATATATATGGGGTAGTGTGACAGTGATGAGGTCTGCAGTGGGAGTGACGGATGCGTTTAAGGTGGAGGTAGGATTACATCAAGGATCAGTTCTGAGCCCTTTTTTATTTGCAATGGTGATGGACAGGTTGACAGATGAGATCCAACAGGAGTCCCTGTAGACTATGATGTTTGCAGATGACATTGTTATCTGTAGTGAGAGCAGGGAACAGGTGGAGGAGACCCTGGAGAGGTGTAGATATGCTCTAGAGAGAAGAGGAATGAAGGTCAGCAGGACTAAGACAGAATATATGTGTGTGAATGAGAGGGAGGATAGAAGAATGGTGAAGATGCAGGGAGTAGAGGTGGCAAAGGTGGATGAGTTTAAATACTTGGGATCAACAGCTCAGAGTAATGGTGAGTGTGGAAGAGAGGTGAAGAAGAGATTACAGGAAGGATGGAGTGGGTGGAGAAGAGTGTCAGGAGTGATTTGTGACAGACGAGTACCAGTAAGAGTGAAAGGGAAGGTCTACAAGAGGGTAGTAAGATCAGCTATGTTATATGGGTTGGAGACAGTGGCATTGACAAAAAGGCAGGAGTCAGAGCTTGACATGGCAGAGATGAAGATGTTAAGATTTGCACTGGGTGTGACGAGGAGGGACAGGATTAGGAATAAGTATATTAGAGGGTCAGCCCGGGATGGAAGGTTTGGAGACAAAGCCAGAGAGGCAAGATTACATTGGTTTGGACATGTGCTGAGGAGGGATGCAGAGTATATTGGGAAAAAGATGCTAAGGATGAAGCTGCCACGTAACAGGAAAAGAGGAAGGCCTAAGATAAGATTTATGAATGTGGTGAGAGAGGACATGCAGGTGGTTGGTGTGACAGAGCAAGATGCAGAGGACAGGAAGAAATGGAAACAGTTGATCCGCTGTGGTGACCCCTAATGGCAGCAGCCGAAAGAAGAAGAAGAAAAAGAAGAAGGAAACCATTTTATAAATACATAAGACATGGAAGGAGTAAAGACATACTAATTCATAAACTGTGTGTAGATTCTAAAATTTATTCTCAGACAACATTTACTGAAAATTACTGGCTTCTATGAGGAAGTGAAAGACCACCTGGACTCCTTTCCAGTTTTGATGTGCAGATTTGCATTCTGGGTATCTGCAGAACACATCCAGCCTCCTTCAAATCTACAAGGAAAGATGGACTGTGCAATGACAATTCAAAATAGCCTCTTGACAGTGTAGATATTTATAAGATGTATCAGGCAGTGGCATAGATAAAGCCCATACTGCAGCCCAAGAGACTCAGGTTGCATTAGTAGATTATATTTCCATCTTTCCAGCTCCGATTTACTGCATTTCCAAAGAGCAAGGATCTGTCAAAGGGAGATTTGTGGACTAGGCTTTGGAATTCTCAGAAAATTTCAATAGACAGCGTCAGGTAATGCAGTGAGCAGTTTGGCCTGTAACTACTGTCTTAGCAGGACCATCAGTTGCACTATGCACTGGATGGACAGTCTGAGTCGCAGTGAACCTAGAAGCTGCCAGGTGGAACTGTAGATTATTCTTAATGTCTGAATCTGATAACTCCTTCAGAACCTTGGCAATTTCATCTGGCAAGTTTCTCTGGGATGTTAGCGTATATATGAGGTAGTTTAATGCCGTAATGGAGATTGAAGATATTAAAAACACTTACTTCCCATTTATGTTCAAGAAGCATGAATTCTTGCTCAGGGGAATGAAAGACATTTTACTGCCTTTCTGGGGCCATCTTACATTCAATAGCAAACAATACTGAGTCCACCACTGGATTATATGACCAGCTGGTACAGTTGTTGGAGGAATTAAATTTATATCTGGATATTTAGGGGTAGGAGCCACTACATATGGGTTCTTCTATACATTACCTAGAAGTAATTTGAACATTTCTTTAAAAAGGTGGTACCATCCAAGTAGAAGACCTAGGTAATCACCAATAAAACTCAAAAGGGATGTCCTGGGGCCAAGATTTCCCCAAATTTGGAATCATCAGGAGGCAAGGAGAGGACCCATCCATCTGATCATCCATATTCAGGGTAGGAGAGACGCCTGGGGAGGCTACAAACCTTCCAACTGTCCTTGGATGGAGAAAATCCAGGAAGGGGAAGACTTAATGCTGGACATAAAACTGATGACATCCTCATTGGAACCCATTCCCTCCGTTCTCAATGGGGATGGGAGGCAAGGTGGAAGTAGCAGATGAATATCTGAGGCAACCATGGTTTGAATCACTTCAGGGACAGCTAAAGAAGAGACACCAGAACTTGCCATGACCCCAAAGTTGAGACAGAGACTACAAAGCTCAAATGGCTAAGATTGCTTAGAACTGACACCACCCTTAAAACAAACTTGTACCAAAAATGAGGACAATAGAACAGACCTGGCCTCTAAAGTCAAGACAGACAACTGACACCTTGGTTGTGGTTCAAGCTGCAGACTTTGAGCACCAAAAGGTCAAGTTTGGAAATGGAACACTCATTCTTGAGATGACGGCGACCGATGTTGGGCCCAGAACATTGACCCCCCCAAAATTAAGAAGGGGACTGAACTAAGGTGGGTGAAGTCAAAGTCCTTGATGATGGTGACTCTGTCAACATCAGGAAATTTGAGTTATAGATGTTGACTCTAAAGGGACCATTGATGTGGACAATGACGTATTCATGACAACTGATGTCTGAGTGATACTAGAGCTTAAATTGAGCCTAAAGAGGAAGGGTTAGTAGCCAGGTCTGAGAAATCTGTCTGTGAAGGTACTCTGAAACCCTAATGCTAGTAGGGGAAAGATCAGAGACAAATGTCCTACATTTTGAAAAATACCTTCCACATTTTGGTGTAACTCAGTTGGATTAAAATTGATTTGCTGTGAACTTGGGATGCAAAGGAGGGAGGCCTGGGTCTACAGAGCTGTGGTTATGAGGCTACAGAGACAACAAAAAGGGACAAGCGTTGCCATTTTGGGGGAAGCCACTACAGAAGCATGCTTGATAGATACTAGAGCAGAAGAAATTAAGACATCTGCCAAAAGTTTACACTAGAATCAGTTACCTTAGTTCCAGTCCAATTTTGTACTCTGTACTAGTGGAGGGCTTAAAGGAGATAAAATAGAATAGCCCTGGGAAAATTAACCTCTCCAAGACATTTAAGACATTCTGAGTGCTTGTCTTGGGGCATAATCTTTAAGACTTCAAACTTTGACTAAATATACAAAATGGTGTTTAAGCAAGTTGTGTCATGAACCTGTCAACAAACTCTGACAGGAGAACTATTTTTAAGTACTACAAAGTCAAAAAGAACTTAAAAAAGTGTAAAAACTTGAAATGAAGTAACTTTCCCATTTTGTTAAGCAACTGTCTCTCATGCATAGCTGAAGGGATCTAGAGAGAGAGATTTTGGTTTTAGTGTCAAGAATTCTGTGAAAGGTAAAAGGTGAAATTAGCCTGGGAAAGTACTTGAGAAAGTTTTATAGGCTGAGCTAAGCACCTGCTGATAATAGCCTTAGAGGTAACAGAGTTGAAATTCCCATTGTCAGATAATCTATTCTACTTTTGTTTGATTCGTTTTTTTAAACAAGAAGTATCTTTATTAAGTTATCACATATGACATAGGCAATCAAACATTCATATAAATGAAAACAAAACATATTGACATAATTTTAGTTGCAAACATTATACATCACAAAACATATTGACATAATAGTAGCTGCAAACATAATATATCAGCTATAATCTGTCCGGTCATTGTCAGTCATACATTACATAGCTCATTCAAATCCTGCCTTCTTTTAAACCTCATTCCTCCTCTGCATGTACTGTTCCCATAATTCTCATGTTTTACTATATAATTTGCTGCTGCTTTTTTCTAAAGATCCCAATTCCAGTTGTTTTATCTCTGTTACTATATTCACTACTTCTATTAAAGTTGGTTTAGACTTTAATTTCCATTTTCTAGTAATTGCTTTTTTGGCAGCCACCATCATTACACTCAGCAAGGCATGTCTAGGCAATTCTGATTCTGTATCATAGCTCAAAAAAGTCATGTCCTCGGTTACACCAAGTTGCTCACCCAGTATCTCTGACAAAGCAGTCTGCAGGGAATCTTTAAAGTCTGCCAACTCATTACACTCCCAGAAAATAGATTCCCAGTAACCTCTTTCTTCCCCATCACACCTCCAACATTTGATGTCTACCTGAGGAAAGATTCTCTGGCGTCTACTTGGGGTATAAAAACACCTATATAAACATGTTCATGTAAAGATCTTAAATCTTCTAGACTTTGTTGAATATTTGGGAGGCATACATATATATCCCCATTGGTTCTTTGTGAATTGCTTATCCAGTCTCTCTTCCCAATCCTTTCTAACCTCCTCTGATTGATTCGTATAGTTATGCAATATTTTGTATGCTCTACTAATTATTCCTTTTTTAACAGTAGCTTCTGTTCTAGATACTACTAAAAACTCTACCAGTGCTTGTCTTTCACTTAGGATCCCCCTATTTTCTTTCTATTTGCCTGTACTCTAATATCAAACCTCAATAGGGAAGGCAATCTCTATACTGCAGTCTAAATAAATTCTTGCCCTCTTCCCATTCTATTACCTTTCAGTCTCTAATTATTTAGTCTTTAAACCTTGGTTGTTTTACCAGTTTTCTCCAATAAATTCCATCCCCCTCTTGCCTATTGTTTGTATCTCTAAGCAGTCATCCATATCGGCAGAATCTCCTTTCTCCATTCCTTTATTGGCTTAGTTCTTAGAATTCTTTCTTTATGAATGTAATATTCTTCATGGTTACTGTTATTCTCCTTAAGGATCTGCATCCAAAATCCCAGTCTCTCCTGATTCTTGAGCTTCCCCACTGTTTTGTCTTCATTTCTTTCCACTTTGAATCATAGGTCTCTGCTTGTGCTATGTATAGAAGTCTTAACTATGTAGCTCTGAAATACCTCTTCGAATCAGGTAATCTCCATAAACGTTACTCCGCTATTAACTGGGAATCCTATACTATATCAAATGTACAGGCACAGAGATTCCTGGATTTTGTAAACACAAACTCCCTGGACCAGATTGTCAATGCACCAACCAGGGTTGCAACCATACTGGATCTGGTCCTCACTAATATGGGAGAGTTCTGCACACCCGCTAGTCTAATGTCTTCTCTGTTAAGGTCAGACCACAAAATGGTCTCCTTTGAAGTAAAACTAAAACGTGGATCCCCAGCTAACCCTGGAATATTCAGGAACTACTCTAAGGCTAACTTTATGCTATTAAGTGATAACCTGGCAAAAACTGAAGCCCCACCATAAACCCTGAGAACACTGCTGTCTATGCCGAACTGTTCACAGAAACACTATACAAACATGTTAATAGCTGCATAGAGGCAGTGGCACCCACAAGGAATAAGTACAGAACTAACTCAAAAAATAAGCCACACTGGTGGAATTACAAAATCAATACACTGTATAACAAACTAAGAAAAGCATGGCAAAAATTAGGAGGTGCAGCACCCAGCAGGATAAAAGCACTCTCATCAAACTAAACAAACAACTTATAGGACAAATAAAGTCTATCAAAGCCAAATCGCAGGTAAATTTGGCCTCCCAGGACAAAAACAACCACAAGGTATTCTTTAGCTCTGTCCACAACCTGAAAGGCAATACACAATTATGTGCAGAGCTCATTGTAAATGGAGCCACCTATACTGAGCCAGATGATATAGCAAACCTACTGGCTGACAAATTCAGCTCCAACTTTACCCCTCTCTCCCCCTCAACCTTCACTCAGGAAATAACATGTATTTATTTATTTATTTATTTTATTTTACATTTGTTTACCGGGTTAGTCTAACTGGATACATATCCATTTTCAGCAGAGACCCGGGGAGAAAAGCTCCACATTTAAAAAACAATACATAGACTTACATCCAGCTACATTCTTAGTATACATAATACAGAGAGAGACACAAAATTACATTCTAATAAATTCACAAGTACATGATGTGTAAGTAAACAGAAATACAGATACGTTAAGCAGTCAAGAGGATTAAGATTTTAATCTCAGAGGAGAAGGATGAAAATTTTTTCACAGATCGACTCTAGAAATATAAGGAGAGGGCAGTCCAAGAGGAACTAAACGTACAGGGAGAAGGGCTTGGTGATTAGAGGAGATATGTTTGAAGGGATCTAGAGAAGCGAGGAGGGAAGAGACCTTTAGATAATAGCATGTGGGTGATATACGACTACGGGATTAGTCAGGATTGTCACAAGGACATAGCCAGTGTGCCTTAAGGAATAATTTGAGATTAATTTTAAAATGGCTGAGTGAAGTGGTTAGTCAGGTTATTACCCAGGAAGGAACATCAAATATAACTCTCCCTGCTATCACTAGGGAACAGGTTCTTAATGCTCTCTCTAAGGCTAAGAGCACTGCATCAATGGTCCCAGGCAATATCACAGTATGTCGTCTAAATAGCATGAAACATGACCTATCAGGCCCTCTGGAATTGCTATTTAACTATAGCCTGTAAACTGGCGTCATACCTTATGAAAGGAGAAAAGGAACAGTCATCCCTCTACACAAAGGTAGGCCACCTACAGACCATGGAAACTACAGACTCATAAGTCTCACTAGTCTT
This sequence comes from Protopterus annectens, assembly GCF_019279795.1. Classification (NCBI taxonomy): domain Eukaryota; kingdom Metazoa; phylum Chordata; order Ceratodontiformes; family Protopteridae; genus Protopterus; species Protopterus annectens. The sequence continues at coordinate 274,354,913 of NC_056748.1, forward strand.
ACATGCAAGGCCATGGAAAGAATTATCATGGAAATGATCAATAATGATATACTAAACATCCAGACACTGGACTCTACCCAGTTTGGTTTCTTCAAGGGCAGGTCATGCCTACTCAACCTGGTGGACATCTTTGAGAAGGTCACCAAAGCAATGGATGAGAACAAAATGGTTCACATTGCCTACCTTGACCTGGCCAAGGCATTTGACATAATACCTCACTTGAGCATTGTTTACAAACTCAGAAGGTTAGGTACAAACCTGTATGCCACCTGGTGGATAGCCAACTTGCTACAGACAGGACCCAGTAAGTTAAAACTGGGGAGTCCACCTTTAAAAAGAGGCTAGTCACAAGTGAAGTCCCTCAGGGAGCAGTCCTTGGACCACTCCTTTTTTGGTATTTACTTCACTGAAGTCAAGGCCAATATCAATGTTCTCTGGCTGACTAAATTTACAGATGATTGCAAATTATGAGCTGTCATTGAATCCCACACCAACACAAATATTCTCCAGGAAGGGCTGAGACAGACAAACAACTGATGTTGACCTATGGACTAAAACTAAATGCCAAAAAATGCATAATAGTATGCTTCAGGAAGTCATCCACCCCTGGTAACTATCATATTGACAACACACCCCTTAGAGCTGACCCAGTAGTGAGGGACTTGGGGACACACAGACAGTAATCTAACCATTGACCATCATGTGAATACAGTAGTTAGGAAATCATTCTATGTTGCACAACTTATAAACAAAGGTATGGCATCTAAGTCCAAGAATGTCATTGTTCCACTGCGTTCAGCATTTATCAGACCTATCATTGAGTACAATGTCCCCTTTGGTGTGTACCTAACCAGGCATATCCAACAGATGGAATGTCCACAGAGGTTCCTCACTAAAAGAATGCAGGGAGTAAGTAAAATGCCCAGTGCAGATCGCCTAACGGCCTTATCCCTGTATTCTGTCTCCTACAGGGTATTGACGGAGATCTATTCCTGGCATACAGGGCATTGTCAGACCCCCCCCACTGATGGACCTAATGCATATCCACAAAACAAAAGCAACAGAATTACCCAATCTAAAGACTTAACATTATCTGTGATATAAATAGGACCTGCTGGAGAGATAGGTATGTATCCCCAAGACTACCCCCTCTCTGGAACAGAGTCCCCATCCATGTGAAGCAGAAATCTTCCCTAACCCAATTCAAGTGTAACTCAGACAATCAAATGGGGGACCAGGAAATTCATCCATGGCCTGGCACCTATGTCTTAAATGGATACAGGCAACCTGTAAATGGTTTATCTCCCAAGCACCTGCGTCTAAATGTTTTATCTCCCAAGCCCCTGCTTACACTTATCAAGGGTACCAAAACTTGTCAGTGATTTTGGGATGCATGGCTAGGCTTAAAAAAGCCATTGTGATTGTTAGCCTAGTAAACACCTATGAACCTATGAATATTTCCATTTGTACGTTTTCCTGATCCCCATATTTCTGTGCTATATACAGACTTTCATAAAATTTCTGAAATATTTCTAGTACCTCTTCTTTAATATAGACTTCCTAAGCCTGGTGACAACCCTTTCTACTTTCTGTTGCCAGAGGTGCTGAACTAAAAGCTTTTGTGCTCTGACATTATTATCAAAAAGTTGCTTTACAGCAATCTTTCTAAACTCATGGATATTACTGAGGTAATCCTTTCTGGTTATCACTCTGCAATTGCTCCTCTTCTTGTTCTGTGAGATTCCCCTTATTCTGCAATACTTCAGCATTTGTCATTCCCTCTAGGTACTCCTTGTTGCTTTTTAACCACATCTCTTTCTATTTCCACCCTATTTTTAAATTCCACTTTCATTTTATCCCACTCCCTAGCTTTAATTTCAGAAGAAATTTATATCTTCTCTAACAACTCTTGAATAATTTCCACTACCCATTCATTAAATTCCTCTCTTTTTAACAGATCGGTGGAAAAGGGTGGTTGATTGACCTCTAAAGGTCAAACAACCAAAATAGCGAAAACACGGAACAGTGATTTTTTTCCCAGGGAAAAAAATTGCTGGGCCATTGTCGGGAGTTTGCCATTTCCTCCACTGTGGTGCGATCTCGGATTTGGTATATTTAAGTAGGGGGGGGGTGGGGGCACAGCCCACTTTATGTTATGTTTTATTTTTTTTTTTTAATTTTTTTGTGGAACAGCAAATATTTTGCCTGGGTAAAAAAATCACAGTTCCATGTCTTTGCTATTTTGGTTGTTTGACCTTTAGTGGTTGATCAACTAGCATTCAATGTTATCAGCTTTCGATAAGCAGATATAGACCTGGTGGAAAAGTACCAGTGTCTCATTTTTATTTCATTACCCTGTGCTTTTATTTTAGTTACTATTGGTACATGATCTGAAATAGTTATTGGATACATATCAAAACTTTCAATTAAATGCACATGTTCATATCCAGTGTAAGTTCTGTCTAGCCTAGCCCAGTTTCTGTATCTTGGGAATAATATGTAAATTCACTCTGAACTCCTCTAATGAATTCACATCTTCCATGCCAAATAGTTCCATAAATTTCTTCAAAAATTTACCCTCCTTTGTTAAATTTTCCTTTCTGGGCCCCCCAGACACATCTTCCCTGATGCAAATCAAATTCCAGTCCCCACTTATAAGTAATATTCCCTGCTGAAAAATGAATATTTCTCAACAATTTTTTTAAGCTCCATTAGAGCAGTTTTAGGTGGAATATAAATACATGCCAATGTAATCCTCCTCCCTTCCCAGTAGCCCCTTAGTACTACATATTTACCATTATCTTTTTTATCCAATTCTGTCACTATTGAAGCTCCTCTTGCAACTAGTATAAGTACTCATATTTTCCTTTGTCCCAGGTATTCCATTAAATAATCATCCTAAAAACCTTCATCAAATTCAAGTTTATTTCTTTCCAAATGTGTCTCCTGTAGCATAGCTATTTGCATTCTACATGTTTTAATATTGTTCACTACTGTTTCTTTTTTGTATATATATCTGTGAGACCATTAAGATTTAAAGACAATATTGAAAGGACTATTATGTTAAAAAGTTATTATTCCCACCTTTTACTTGTAACAGCTCTTTTGTTAAGTATCTAGTTCCAGCTTTTGTGTTACATGCACACACTAAAGTTTGGCAGGTTGACCTTTTACACAGTTGTTTCTTGTCATATCCATTTGAGCCTGTGCCACATCTTAGAAAACTTTTTGTTTTATTGAAAGCCCTCAAACAAAAAAAAAATACACCCCAGTACACCACAAAACCTAATAACTTTATTTTAACACACAAAACTATGCACAACTTCAAATATTGAAGTTTTATCTTCCTAATAGGAACAATTGTCCAAAACTGACAGCCACATAGACTTGGGTTAACCTAAAAGGAAGGCTATCCATGCTAAGATGCATGGTAAAGCATGTTCTTCTACTAAGTGCTGTCTGGTTTGTCTTATCCTTATTGTTCTCCCAGAATGAGAAAACACTTGAATGCTTTCAGAAATGCCATGGAATGTCAGTCCAGTTGCTTATTTGTGATTTTATAAAATCAATACAGTCTGTTCATCACAGCTTTTCTGGTACAACAGAAAATCTCAGCTTTCCCTGCCTACTCTGTCATCTAATTATATTATTTTTTTAAACATCTCTTCTTGAGCAATCTCATGTTCAGCCAGCCTTTTATTCATTTTGAACTCTGATTTTTGCAGTTTTATTACCTCATTTGAATATCTGTTTAAAGCATTGTCCATTTTATCAAGCATTTTGCTAGTTGAGTTTATATACTCCATCAGAGTTTCATTTATTTTAATCAGCTGTGAGTACATTTGATTTATTTTTCCTTTAGGTTATTGGCAGCCATCTCTTGTACCAAAGCTTGAGCTTGCACTGCTTTTTGCTGAACAGCTGCAGAATTCTTCCCATTCAGTATTTTTTTCTTGCCTTTTCTGGTTGATTTTCTTTCAGGTTCACTGAATTTCTTTTTTGCTGGCATCCAGGCAGTGCACTTAATAGCCAGTTACTGAAATGTACCCAAAAATGAGTTCACTGGCTCTCTCTTCTGAGTTTCTGTTTTTACACAGGGAGAGCTGAAATTAAGTTGTTGCTCAATGTGTGGCCATCTTGGAAGTCCTTGATTAATTCTGTCTTATACATAAATTAATGTATTAATACTGTTTATTTGTCTTGTGCACCATCTTATAAGGTCAATAAAAATATTTAATTTGGTCTATAAGTATTGATGGTATTCTGTTCAATATGCAGACATACTGAAAACCACATTGGGTGTTCATGGGGTGACTATAGGAATCAGATGTGACTTAACAGGATTGGATGGATAAAATAAACTGTCTTTACAGTATATTATAGCTACCAATGTCAATGACAAAAAAAGTCAGTTAACTAGGAGAGATAGTCCCCTGTCTTGATGTCAAGCTGTGTACAGGTTGTTAACTTATCTCATAACTACAAATTGGTATGTAATTTAGATTGTGACAAATGGTTAAATGTAGATCTGGTAGAAGAGGAGTTTACTGCTATGCAAACACATTAGCCAAACAATGCTGCATGAGATGCTTCATATTCCAGTTATGTCAGCAATCTTTTGAAACAGTTATCACTTCCACTGAAACAAATAGACAAATTAAAAGGTTTCAAACTCGAACTAAAATAACATCTGACTGACTCCTGCTCACCAGGAAAAAGTTACTACAATGTCTATAAAACACCTTAAGCACACAACACAGGTTATTTGCACAGCTGTACCCCCCCCCCCCATTTCTCTACAATTTCCTACTTTTCCTCCAATTTCCATAAATAACAACTTCTCTTCTTATTTATCCCCACTACCTCTTCACACTTTCCCAGTATTTCTTCTCATTTATCATATTATGCTTCCTTTTCTTCCATTTTGTAACATAAAGTCACACTGTTTTAATGTTGGATAAATTGAGTACCAGTCTCAAAAGATCTTTATATTAATATACTACTTTCTTTGGCATGTTAGATCAGTACTCTTTGTTGTTTCCAGTCTTAAAATAGTGTTACATTAGAACCCTAGGTATTAGACCATTGCTGTAGGTTGTCTATATTGTAGCATTTTCCTTAGAATGATATGTATTACAACATGAGTCTATGTATTTGTATTCTCATTGTTTGGAGCTTTTCTCCCAGGGACTCTGCTGAAAAGGGGTCCATTAGTTCCGAGGTAGACATGGCCTTGTACGTCAGGCAGAGATCGCCTCTGAGTAGGTGGTAAGCAACTGAGTAGAGCTGGAGTTTCTTTAGTCAAGCTGCATAGGGCATCTGTTTGAGGCCCACAATCCTCTTGGTGAGGTACTTTTGCGGTCTCTCCAGCTGTTGCAGGTGTCGGGTAATGTACATCCCAAATGGGGCATTGTACTCAATTATGGGCTTGATGAGTGATGAGTAGAGGGGCACAATGACCTCTCTTGATCTAGATGTGAACCCTTTTGTGATTAGGTGAGCTATATAGAAGGTTTTTCTAACCACTTTGGCAATGTGATTGTCAAAGAACAGGTTACTATCTACTTGGGTCCCCAGATCCCTAATTACTTCTTCCGTACTTAGCAGATTACCTCCTATGTGGTAGTTTGTGGGCACTTTGTTTTTCCCAAAGGGGATAACTATACAGTTTTTGGCATTTAGCTTGAGGCCGTGGTTCTGACACCATGTATCCGTCTCTGTAAGACCCTTCTTGAAGATGCTTGTGTCAGCCAGAGAGTCGATTATGACTCCCAGTTTGCAATCATCTGCGAACTTGGTCAGCCACAGTCCTCCCGTGCTTGCCTGTACCTCAGAGAAGTATACACCAAACAAGAGAGGTCCCAGGACAGAGCCCTGTGGGACGCCACTTGTAACCGGTTTAGAGTCAGACATGGTACCCACAACTCTGACCATGTGAGTTCTATCCCTGAGCCAGTTTGCAACCCATCTTGTGATGAATGGGTTGATATTTAGGCTGGTAAGTGTATTTATGATACCAGAGTGGGGTATTGTGTCAAAGGCCTTTGCGAGGTCCAAGTAGGCTGTGTGGACTGCCTTTCCCTCATCTATGACTTTGGTAACTGTTTCAAAGAAGTCAACTAGGTTTAGGAGGCAAGATCTGCCTTTAACAAAACTGAATTGGGTAGGGTCCAGTGTCTGGAGGTTCCCAATATCTTTGTTTATGAGATCCATGATGATGCACTCCATAGCCTTGCAGACCAGGCTAGTCAGGCTTATAGAGCGATAGTTCCCGGGTTCTGTTGTGGCGCCCCCTTTGTGGAGTGGGATTACCATTGCTGTACACCACTCTTTGGGTACATAACCTGTGGTGAGGCTGAGTTGGAACAGTGAATTTATGTGAGGGTTTAGTTCTTTTTGGAGTTCGTGTAAGACACAGCCCGGGATGCCATCCGGTCCTATTGATGCTGTGTTTTTTTACTTTTGAAATGGCTGCTTTCACCTGTGTGTCTGTGATGTCAGGGGGACTGCATACTTCTGGGATAGACACAGGTCCTTTTGGGGGGGTTGGGGGGGGGGTAAAGCTTGCACTGAACCTGTCCGCCAGGATATTGGCAATGTCAGTGGGTTCAGTGTACTTTGTGCCATTTTGCACCAGCTCAGAGCAGATTTGGGAGTTACCACCCAGATTCTTGACGTAGCTAAAGAAAGCCTTGTGATTATCTTTAGAATCTTTGGCAATTTTTCTTTCGAAGCTAGCCTTTGATTATTTTATGAGGGATCGAAGTTTCTTGCTAGTACTGATCAGGGATGCCTTCCCTTTTTGGGATTTTGCCCTATCATGCAACAGTTTCCTCCTTCTGTTGTAAAGTTTATTTATGGCCAGGGTCCACCAGACTGGTCTCCTGTTTTTGGAGGAGAGAGTCTTGGTTTTACTTGGGATGGCACGATCCATGCATTCCTGTAGGTGCTCATAGAATGCATTTGTGAAGGATTCTGCATTTTGGGTAGCATTTTCCATTAGCCCGGGTGCTTTGAAGTTCTCCACCTCAGTCTTGAGAAGTGTGAAGTTTGCTTTTGAGAAGTTTTTCACAGTAGTTTTCTTGGCTGGGGGTGGGGTTGTGATGTGGATGTCCATAGTCATTAGTTTATGGTCTGAACTTACCAATGAGGGGTTCACCTCTGGTGTGGAACATTGAGCCCCCATGTTGGTGATGACCAGGTCCAATATGTTGTCCCCTCTTGTGGAAGTGGTGACCAGTTGTTCCATGGTGTTTGAGTTTATAAATTCCAGGAACCATTGGGCAAAGGAGTTTGGACTTGAGTAGTTTTCCCAGTCAATGTTTGGGTAGTTGAAATCCTTCAATAGCATGGTGTTTGGTGAGACCTTCATATTCTCCAATGTTCTCAGGAATGCTGAGTGGGGGTCCTGGGACAAGGTGGGTGATCTGTAGCAGGCTACAAACTGAAAAGCAGTTTTGCCCACTGTTAGTTGCACATGGATGGTCTTCGATGCCTCGTGCAATGCCACTAACCTGGAGGTGTGGATATCCCTGATGAAAATGGATACTCACCCGCCTTTAGTATTTTGGTCGGAGTTCTGGGGCCAAAATGAATGGTATGAGTTATATCCTGGTAGTCCTGGGGTGCTCTCTGGAGCCTTGAACCAGGTTTCTGTTACTGCACAGATATTGATTTTCTCCATAATAAGGAGTGCCTCGAGTGCATGCATCTTGAGATTTAGACTTCTGGCATTGAATAGCATTACCCTTAGTTTTTTATTTCTTGTATTTTCTATGGAGGTGGGTTTGTCTTTTGAGCCTTGCCTAAAAAAGGCACTATGGGGGTGGCAAGAGCCTTAACCAGTATTCGAAAGCCTAAGAGTGACAGGTGCAATCCATCCCTAGCGAAGCAGCATGGCTTGTCGAGCATGTCATTCCAGGCTGACAGACACTGGATCCCCTTTGAATGACACCAATAGCTTAGCCAATTGTTAAAATTGATCATTTTGTCCTTATACTGTGGCAACATTCTTGGTGAGGGCAAGATGTTACTCAGGGTCAGGGTCATACCGGCCTGGGCTACATGATCCGAGAGCTCCTCTATGTCTCTTTTCATGTAGTCCAAGGAAGTACGTCTCAGGTCATTCACACCAAAATGGACAATGACAGAGTCATATTTGTACCTGCTGTGGAGTGACCTGAGTGCGTGTGTTATGTGGTGGATCCTGGCACCCAACAAGCAGCTTACAGTGACCTTCTCCTTGTTCAGTCTGGTGAGCGGAGCATCAGTGTGCCTGATAATAGAGTCTCTTATTACTAGTGTATTTGGTGAGTTATTTAGCCTTAAGGGCTGCGACTGTGTGGCACACTGACTTTGTGAAGTATGTGATATGTGAGAGTTGTTAGGTGGTAGTGGTTGCTTGGATGTCTGCTTTGGAGGTCTCTGCTGCTTTGGCAAATTTTTATTTAGAGCCTCAGAGTATGTTTTTGTGAGTTTATGTGTCTTGTTTGCTGATACGATTGGTCTATGTGAGACTGGATATGTGATGCAGGTGGTTTCCTTCTCCTCCTGACTGTGCCAGACTTGGGTTGAGAGAGCTCGGCCTCCAGTTTGGCTGTAGAGTTGTATCTCTCACATACATTTGAGTTTGTTGGAAGGAGGAGAGGGTTGTCTGTGTACATAAGGCAACTGTAACATTGCCTCAAGATTCCCAGATTCACCAGCTGGACTGGAGAGTATACCTGAAACTGCACTTTGGTCATGCCTGGATAGTTTAAAGAACTGTTTTGTTGATTGTCCGGAATGGACGAATAGGGAGCCTTGTACTTCTAGGTAGTATAAAGGGGTGTAGTGCTATAGTATGTTAGTGCTATACTGAGAAATTTGAGCAAATGCTGGGCTGTAGAAAGAAGAGAGAATAGGTGTCAGTTTGGATATAGGAGAGGTAAAAATATTGGTGAGCATTTGTCACATTATAAGAGAGGTGTGACTTCAATAGAATTCGATATATTAAGAAAGGGAAGCACATATTGCGGTCACTGCAAATACTGCATGTTGATGTCCAAAACTACAACGTTTACATCTAATAATACTAGTAAGGTGTATGATATTCATTGCTTTGTCACCTGCAATACTTTGTGGGTGGTATATATGGCTCTGTGTCGGTGTGGCGCCTTTTATATTGGACAGACTTTGTGTCTTCTTAAGCAAAGAATTGCCACCCATATTAGTGATATCAAGTGTAAGAGAATGCAAAGTGCATTATACAAGCATATTTTAGTCCACCCAAAGGCACATTTTGTATTTGTAGGGATTGACAAAGTTGTAGATATGAATAAGCCTGAGGTAGTTAGACATAAAATTTTAACAACTAAAGAACGTAGGTGGATAGTTAATTTAGGGGCTTTATTCAAGCCAGGTCTTAACGACCAGTGGTAATTAGTTCTTTCTGTGTTGTTGGAATTATTATGTATAAACATGTATTTATGTGCATTTGTGTGTGCATGTGTATATGTGTGTATATACACCAGTGTATGTATACATATGTATTTGTAAATTTATGATGTATTTGGCATGTACATATTGGAAATATAGCCATATGAGGGTTATTGTTATTGTATTGGTTTTTGTATTAGATAGTAGGTTTAGCCATGGTACATTGCTACTTTCTGTTAGGGTGATATTTGATGACTGCACCTTTAATTGCTGAAGAGTGTGTGTATATGTATTTTCGTATTGGCGTCACTGCCTTTACACACTGATGACGCTCAGTTGAAGCGAAACCGGTCTGTGGGGCAGACTGTTTTGGCTTAATAAAGCCTTTTTACAAAACGGCTGTTTATTTCTTCACGTTTTGAGTGCTGGACTTTTTTGGCGTTTTTATATATATATATATATATATATATATATATATATATATATATATATATATATATTTTTTTTTTTTTTTTTTTTTTTACTTGTCCAATAACAGTGACTTATTACAGCAACTATTGGATAAAAGCTGCTTGAATAATCATACAACTATAGATAATGTGGTTTGCTAAATAATCTGGACAGCAATTCAGATGTTATAGCAACTGCGTTTTAGTGTGAGTATGCATATAATAGAAATGAGCAGACAATTATTCCTATTACATTCAAAGACTTAACTGATTCTGAAATGTATGCTTCAATTCCAAAAAAAAAAAAGTTAGCATGCACTACAGTCCACCACATGGGCATATTTAGCAACCCTGAAGCATCACACAGTCAATATTCCCTGAGGAGCTAAAGGTGACTCTTATTACTTCTTAACTGGTATGTAAACTGTAAAATTGCACCGGTGACTGTTAAATATGGAGACTGTAGTATATGAATGAGATAACTGCACTGGTGATTGTTACATATGAAACTTTAGTATATGAACCAGATAACTGCACTGATGACTGTTACATATGAAACATTAGTATGTGAACCACATAACTGCACTGGAGATTGTTAAATATGGAGACTGTAGTATATGAACTGTGTAACTGCACTGGTGACTGTTAAATATGGAGACTGTAATATGTGAACCACACAACTGCACTGATGACTTAAATATGGAGACTGTAGTATCTGAACTGTAACTGCAGTGGAGACTGTTAAATATGTAGACTGTAGTATGTGAACTGTGTAACTGCTCTTGTGACTGTTAAATATGAGACCGCAGTATGTGAATCACATAACTGCACTGGTGACTGTTAAATATGGAGACTGTAGTATATGAACCAGATAACGGCAATGGTGACTGTTAAATATGAAACTTTAGTATGTGAGCCAGATAACGGCACTGGAGACTGTTAAATATGGAGACTGTAGTATGTGAACTGTATAACTGCACTGGAGACTGTTAAATATGGAGACTGTAGTATGTGAACTAAATAACTGCACTGGTGACTGCTAAATATGGAGACTGTAATATGTGACCTGTATAACTCCACGAGTGGCTGTTAAATATGGAGACTGTAGTATGTGAACTGTGTAACTGCACTTGTGACTGTTAAATATGGAGACTGTAGCATGTGAATTGTGTAACTGCACTTGTGACTGTTAAATATGGAGACTGTAGTATGTGAACTGTGTAACTGCACTGGTGACTGTTAAATATGAGACTGTAATATGTGAACCATATAACTGCAGTTTATCAGGTCACATGTCATCCTGGAACTGTACACTGAAGGCAATGACATTTAATTACTTTACTAACCCTAAGGTAATTTAAGATTAAGAGTATTTACTATTTATTTACAAGTTAGTATTAATTTACATTTGTCTGCTCTCTCCTTCCATCTCCCTTTTGTGTTTCTTATACCAAGATGTGAACGTATATTTTTATTTTCCCAGGAATGTCCTCACGGGGCTTAGCCTCCTTGTCACAGTTGACATGAAACCTCTGAAGGGCTTGGTTTTCAAACTTGTCTTTTCAGTCAATTCAGTTTGAGATGACTAACAGTTTTGGTGCATGGAAGTTGCCCTGAAGCTTTGGAAGCTGGTCTGCTGTTAGATCCTTAGCAGGGTATAACCCATATATCTTAGGTTACTGTAGCAGTGATCATTCTAACATCTGTTATGGTAAGTTTACTTAATACAACTGTACTTTCATCCTTTTTTTTGAAATTGGCCAATGACAATTACCACAACTTTCATCACAGACTGTATTTACTCAAAGAGCTCAGGGGTTGTTTGATATACCCCATCCTGAATACATTTCATTTGACTGCCAGGAGAGTTTTGATATCTTTTGGGGACTTTCTTTTTGAGGACATGCAACATTGCGTGAAGGAGACTAAAACAAACAAACAATGAACTACTTGTAGGAAATCATATATATGTAAATGGAAAAGTTTTTTTTCTTGGTGCCATACTAGGAACCAGGTCCATTTTAAGGCCCAGTTGTTTATTTTTGCAAGTTGTGTGGCACAGTGGTATGGCTGTTAGTGTTTTCGCCTCACAGTAAGAGGTTCTCCAGTTCAATTCTCAGCTGGGGTACCTTCTGTGTGGAGTCTGCATGTTCTCCTTGCATTTGTGTGGGTTTCCTCCAGGTGCTCTGGTTTCCTCCGAAGTCTTCAATGCGCTCTCCAAGGCAAAGAATACTACCTTAATGGGCCCCGATAATAACTTGGGATACATCTTGGATAACATGAAATGTGAGCTATCAAATGCTCTAAAATCACTGTCCAACGTTAGCCTCCTAACTGGCTTCATGCTTAGTGAGTGGAGGACTGCAACAGTTAATCTTCAGCACAAGTATTTGCCTTCTGCTGACTGGGATAACTACAGACCATAAGTCTGACTAGTCTTGTATGTAAAGCCATGGAAAGAATTATCATGAATATTTTAAATAAAGACACAAGGAACCTGTTTTCTTATTTACTTCTGCAATGATTACAGATACTGAAATAAAATAGCACAAACACTGATAGCCATTTTCTAAACAACACAATACAGTCTCACAATGAAAACAGACTCAGCATGAGCAGTAAAATTCTCTGCACTTGAAACTCACATTCATTAAAACTGCATGAAAACCCACATTTATAGAAAATGCATCTGGCAAGTAGAGGATTAAGTTTATCTTTGAGCTGTTTTCAAACCATAGGCTCCTTGCATAAATTTATAGGGCCATGTACACGTGTTCTTTGATTCAACTTCCTAATTTATTAAATTATATACCTTGTATAATACACCACCATTTGTTAGAATGGTGTTTTAAATTTGTAGTTATGAACACTCTTCTAGTAAACAATGAAACAAAATATATGAATCAATAATGACAAACTACCCATTTCAGAAGATGTCAATAATAAAAGGCCACTCAGACTTCTGTCATTACAATCCACCAATATCACTCAATAAGCACAATCTCTGCAGAAGTAAAAGTCATCTGATTAATTCCACATTAAAGAGATCTGTAACTGATAAAGAGGTTGCTATTGGCAAACAACTTTATTTTTCAGTGTTTCATCTAAAAGTTCTGTGCCTCCTGCCCTTGAAGAATTACTAAAAATAATAGTAAGGTGGTAATATTGCAATAGGCAATGACTGACAAAGTGACAAGTTCATAGTTACTAGCCATCTCATACAAAGGAGGACACACACACACAGGAGTGCAGAACTCCGATTCCCCTTTAAAATACACCAAATAATCAGCAGTCAAAATGGCACTGCAATATCAGCACTTCATCTACATGGTGTGGGAGTAGAATCCACAACCTTCTGCACCAAAGGCAATTATGCTACTAACACTGCTTTCAAATTCTACAGCACAAACACTTACTGCCATTTGATAAACAAAACAATTAGCTGCACATTGAAAACAGACTTAACATGAAACACAATAAACTTACCTTCCCTTAAAACTCACAATTCCATGAAAATGAAATGAAACTCAGACCCTTGAAAATGCACTGAAACTCAATTCCCTGAAAATGTACTGAAACTCAAATTCATGATTCTGTCAGCAGTCTGGTAGTTGGTATAAAGGATTCAGACTCTTGTCTCCTGTAACCAAGTTACAGGATCAATCCTGATCAAATTAATTGACTAACCTGCCCTCCCCCTTGACTAGAGCATTACACACAATACCTCCATACCTCTCAACCTGTTAGCATAAGAAATCTGGACAAAGCATAAGATAATGAGGGGACAAAGGCCCTAAAATAGGGACAGATTTTAAATTTTGCTCTTACAAACTTAGAAAGTTGCTAGAACAACAGCATCTGTCTTATCATGCATTTTCTAAAGGAAATGAAGTCTAAAACTCAAATGTCCAACATTTAGTTATTTCAATCCTCAGTGATTTGCCAGAAAACCACAAATATTGAGGAACAGGCCAAAAATATATGGCAAATGCCAGGACATACTGCAAAAATCTGGATGGTTGAGAGGTACTTGTATGTTTCAATCTCTTAGTGCAAGAAATCTGGACAAAGCCTGAAATAATGGAGGTACAATGGCCCAAAATAGGCATCATGCCCCTCAACCACTTCAAGCAAGAAATCCAGACAAAGCCAGTAGTAATGGGGGAACAAAGGCCCCAAAATAGAGAAACTTTTTAAATATTGCCCTTACAGACTTAGAAAGTTGATATAATCACAGGTTTTGCATTAGCATAAATTTTCTGAAGAGTATGGAGTTTGAAACTCAGATGTCTGCCATTATTTTCTCACTTCAGTCCTCAATGGTTAGCCAGTAATTTGCAAAACTGCCAATTTTAGAAGAAACAGAACAAAAATATGAGGCAAAAATCTGGACAGTCTGTGAAACTTTGGACAGTTAAGAGGTACTGGATAGATTTTAAATATTGTTGTTTTTAACTTAGAACTTTTTGCTAGAATAACAGGATTTGTGCTAGAATGTATTTTCTGAAGGGTATGAATATATGTGTCATTATTTAGTGACTTACATCCTCTGTGGTTTGCCAGAAAACCACAAATTTTATGAAAAACAGACCAAAACTAAGAGGCTAAATCTGGACAGTTGAGAGGTATGTTAAATACACACACACCCCTTCCTACCTTCTCACACATAGCAACACACTCACCCTCTACTTCAACAAACAGCTAGTTTACATTCCAAACACACACCTACTCTCTCACATAACAAGACATACACACCTTCACTGTCATGCAGCAACAAATGGCTAGTTTAAATTGCACACACCCACACCCACACACACACACACACACACACACACACACACACACACACACACACACAAACACGCACACACACGCACACACACGCACACACACACACACACACACACACACACACACACACACACACACACACACACACACACACACACACACACACACACACACACAAAACCCTACTCACACACACTGCTGCAGATAGAGATGGCTACTTTTAACTGCAATTTTGTAAGTATTTGAATTCATCATATGTACTGTTACTACTTTGAAGTATCTTAAGTGGCTGCAGATGGCAGTGTGCTTTGAATTCATAAGTGCGTTCTGAGCTGAGATTCTTAGACCTGGGCATGTATGTGCTATGAATTCATTCATAAATACCAGTTTCTCCATGGCAGAGCACTGAATCAATGTATGTACTTCACTATCCTGAAATTTATGCCAAATGCTGTGGCAGAGCTGTGTGTGTGTGTGTGTGTGTGTGTGTGTGTGTGTGTGTGTGTGTGTGTGTTCGCAAAAGCAATAATTCCCATCAGCCCAGTCATTCAGTCATTCAAAAATAGACTTGTGTACAACAGGAGCAATCTCTGATTTATTTGCTCAGAATCATAAAACAGGCAAATACAGTTAAATGAAGAAAGAATGAAAGATTCAAATCCCTGACTACAGGAAAGAGCTCATTAAGGGTTTAGAGCCTTAATCTTCTACACAAACCGCCAGACATTTGCACACTTCTTCATTTTCTGATAAATCACTACAGGTTAACAATTACTGGGATATTCATTCATTAGTGTCTTGTGCAATATTTGTACTGCCTGTTATCAAATGTACACTTATTGTTATCAAAAGTATAATGTTGGACCCACTCACCTCCATTTGCCAATATCTGCAATTTGAACAACTTCTTATAATGGTTACCTCAAGAGTTTTGTTTTTACATTTAAATGAATCAATTGCCTTTTTGTAAAAAATAAGTGATTGTTCAATGGTTTCCCCCCTCCTATACTTGAACCTGCATCTCAGTGGTGATAGCTCAGTTATCCTTATCAATAACATGCACCAATATTTATGAATCAAGTGTTGTAAATATTTAGTATTGGGGGCCATAGGTAATAATAAATGACTTTGTATATGTAAAATCGGACTTCTTGTTTGAATTATGTTAACAGGTGCGCCCTATATGTAAAATGTCTTGTGTTCTTAATGTTTAAGATTACGTCTAATTTATAGCCACATTGTAAAAAACGGCAAATTAACTTTGAAGCACAAGTTTTAAAACTTTCAGATTCTGAACAGTTTCTTTTAACTCTACTGAACTGTGATGGAGGTATATTATTAACCATATTGGTGGGGTGGCAACTAGTTGCTTCCAATAAAGAATTTTTGTGAAATGGCTTCCAAAACAAAGTAGCACTCAATTTACCACCCAATAATTTAGTTATAGACAATTCTAAAATTAAAAAGTGTTTTTGTAGCATTCAACACTTAAGTTGTAGCCCCCACTTATTTTCATTTAAATATTCCACAGATTCTTTAAGATCAACCTCACCAGAAGTCCACTCCTGCCAGCAATCATCTAAATATCTATGGCATAGATACAGATACTGTGGCAGGTGTCATACACATCTTCCAGGTGGCTCATTAAAAGGTTAGCATAAAAGATGCACCCACTGAGGTCCATTTGACTTGCAAAAACATTCTTGACTGAAATAAAAAACATTATTAGTATTTTTTATGTCAAGCATATTACAAATGTGTGAAACCCAGAACTATAAAGATTCATTTTATATAGCCAATACTCTAAAACTTGTAGCCCTGCCCAATATATAAGCTGGTATAGAAAAAATTAACACTTAATATATACATGTACTGACTTACTTCCATCTGAAGATCCTGTAACATCTGTAAACATGTGTGCTATCATTATTTTTAGATCCAAGGCAAATATTTAAATATTTTAAAAGATCTTAAATAATGTCTAAAACCCAGACCAAGGTTCCATAATGATCCATGATCAGATATTATGGGTCTTCGTGAGGATGATTTTTTTTTTTAATAATCCTTGGCAAAATGCAAAATACAGCTTCTTAGGTTTAGCCATCATCACTTCAAAGATGCCATTTATTAATGCTAC